>NW_028171770.1:20000-64882 GCF_963971535.1 Notolepis coatsorum
TACATGTACATACACACGCACACAGATCCGGTTTCATGCAGCAGTAGTAGAGATTAATACAATCAGCCGCCCACACCTCTTTCACTTTAACTCTGTATGCAAGCGGTAACAAAATGGAGGAGGAGGGAAGAGAAACATAGGAACACAAACACAGGAGAGAGAGAGAGAGAGAGAGAGAGAGAGAGAGAGAGAGAGAGAGAGAGAGAGAGAGAGAGAGAGAGAGAGAGAGAGAGTAAAAAGTAGTAAATGAGTCAATGGTAAAATGAGATGAGGACTACGATAACAACAAAAACAATAACGCAACAATAACAAAAGGGAAACTCTGCCTATTGAAGAAGCCTATCTTATTTCAGAATTATATTATTTATATAAATCATATATGTCAAAGGGGACCCAGACTTTCATTTAGAAAGTGAGTTTAGTAGGAGAAATACAATTTTAAACATAAGTTTGCACGTACCACACTTAAACAGATGTGTCCTTCAGTTATTGGTGTAAAGTTGTGGAATTCTCTCCATAGCGAGCTTAAGGGATGTAATAGTGTTTGTCAATTAAAAAAGAATTATAAAAAAAATATTTAGTCACTATGAAAGTCAAATGTGATCTGAATAGTGAGATATTTTTTTCTTTCTTTTATTCTTTATTATTATTATTCTTAAATTTGTTCTTGTTTAAACTGTGGATTGTTTGTTTCTTGTATATGATATAAATTATTATTTTGTGTAAATTAGGTTGTACGCCGACCATCAAGTAAATACTTGTTTAGTTTAGGAATAAGGGGCAGGTAACTATAAGATGTATTCTTCTTCCTGCTCATTTTGTCCATGGTATGATATTTATGATTGTGTATGAAGAAACTCTGATTGCATTGATTCCATGTGGCAAATAAAACTCTGAATCTGAATCTGAATGTATCTTTAAAATCAGACGTACAGTAGCATCTTTCTAAACAGCTTCTGAACTAATCCAGTGGGAAAACACCATGAGAATGAAAGAAGGGGAATAAATCAATGGCATCATCACTGCACAGGAGAAAGGGAACTGATTAGCATTGGACTGGTTGCTCCCCTGGGACAGACTGTGAGAGGAGGAGGAGGAGGAGGAGGAGGAGGAGGAGGAGGAGGAGGAGGAGGAGGAGGAGGAGGAGGAGAAGGAGGAGAGAGGGAGGTAGATTTACTGAGCAGAGGGGATAAGTGGGTCACTGTGAGTGCGAGGAAGATGAGGATGAAGCAGTTTAAGGAAGGGTGGGTGGCGGAAGAAATCTCACAGCTCAGCTTTACCTCTCTCTCTCTCTCTCTCTCTCTCTCTCTCTCTCTCTATCTATCTATCTCTCTTTATTTATCTCTCTCTTTACCTCTCTCTATCTAGCTATCTGTCTGTCTCTCTATATACAGTATATCTCTGTCTCTCAGTCCCTCTCTCTTTCTCTCTCAGTACATACTGTACTGTAGCTCTCTCTTTCTCTGTCAGTACATAGCTCTCTCTTTCTCTGTCAGTACATAGCTCTCTCTTTCTCTCAGTAAATAACTCTCTCACTCTGTCCCTCTCACTCCCTTATCTTCCCTGTCTCTCTCTCAGTCCCTCTCTCTTTCTCTCTCAGTACATCCATTTCTCTCTCAGTCTCTCTTTCTCTCTCAGTACATCCATTTCTCTCTCAGTCTCTCTTTCTCTCTCAGTACATCAATTTCTCTCTCTTTTTTCTCTCTCTGTCTCTCAGTCCATCTCACTTCCTTATCTGCCCCCTCAGATAAGGGGGCAGATCTCTCTCTCTCTCTCTCTCTCTCTCTCTCTCTCTCTCTCTCTCTCTCTCTCTCTCTCTCTCTCTCTTCCCCCTCTCTCTCTCTCTCTCTCTCTCTCTCTCTCTCTCTCTCTCTCTCTCTCTCTCTCTCTCTCTCTCTCTCTCTCTCTCTCTCTCTCTCTCTCTCTATCTCTCTCTCTCTCTCTCTCTCACACACACACACATGCCCTCTCTCTCATACACAATCCCTCTCTCTTGTTCTCAGTCCCTCACTCCCTTACCCCCCCCCCCTCTCTCTCTCTGTTTCTCTGTCTTTTCCTTACTGTGCTGCCACCATGTTGCATCTACATCAAGGTGGGACACATTTCTCTTATGAAACAGAGTGAGGGAGAAGAGGAGGAGGGATGAGAGATGAGTGGAGGATGGAGGAGGAGGGGGAGTGTCACGGTTCCTGCCTGGCTACTATGTCATGAGGCTGCCAGATCGTAACTTCGTATTTCCCAGTTAGTCGTGTTATTCTGCTCCCTCTCATAGTTATCTAGTCCATTGTTTTTCAACCATGTCTAACCCTTGTTCTCATCCTTCCCTGCAGTCCTACCTGGCTCTTCACCCTGTTCTCTGGCTCCTGACAAAGACCTGCTCTGACCCCTGCCTGCCTGACAAACTCTCCTTGCCTTTCCCGGAACGTATGAGGACCTGCACCCGTTTTGATAACTACCCTGTACCTGCTTTGACCCCTGCCTGTCTGACTCTCCTGTCCCGCGCACGCCCCTGGACTGTACGAGTGCTCCCCCCGGTGTATCGACCCCTGCCTGCCTGGCTGACTCTCCTGTCCCGCGCACGCCCCTGGACTGTACGAGTGCTCCCCCCGGTGTATCGACCCCTGGACTGTACGAGTGCTCCCCCCGGTGTATCGACCCCTGGACTGTACGAGTGCTCCCCCCGGTGTATCGACCCCTGCCTGCCTGGCTGACTCTCCTGTCCCGCGCACGCCCCTGGACTGTACGAGTGCTTCCCCCGGTGTATCGACCCCTGCTTGAATACCTGACCATTCTATTATTATTAAATATACCCAAACTGGGTTTGAACAAGACCTGTCTCTGTATCTGCATATTGGGTTCAATACCCCGAGATGGGACAGGGGAGGAAAGAGGGAAAAAGAGATACTGATGTAAACTGATGGAAAACGGATGGAAAAAGCACATTTACGGATAATAGTATAAGATGATTTTGCAGGCCAGACACATAATAATACCTAAAAGGGTGCAGTTTCCTGAAGTCATAGTCATAGCTTAATTGGTCATTTTGTTTATGTATTTTAATTTGTGCATATCAAGCTCAATATGTTGTTGTAAATGCAAGGAGGGTAGTTTAAAATGTGGGTACGGAGGCATCGTTTGTGGATAATTGACTTATTATAGATTTAAATTATATTAGTATTCAATTAATTATTCACCCACAAGAGTCTGTACACACACACACACACACATACGCACACGCACACACAAAACATCTCTCACCTCACTTCCCCTGGTCTAGCGCGAAACAATGATTTCCACAGAGTAGGTATGTGAAATTAAATTATTTTAATAATGATGAATTTGCAAGCTAATAATGCCTATTCTGTTTAAATGAATTATTCACCCTCAATAGTTTGCAAGATTAGCAATTATAAGTTAAACTGGCCCTGGGCTTGGAGATGTCAAGTTATATGCCATTTAAATAAATATTTTAAATGATGATCTTCCGTACACGGGCGGAGGAGCTAGGCTGTGTTATGCCCTTGCTCTACCTGGGCGCCACCGTGCTACATGTCCGAAAAGCCAACTGCTAGGCGCTACGTCATCATATTCCAAAACGCCACTTCCGTGTCCTGGATATTCAAAGGCAGTAAAATGGTGCAGTGCTCTGTCCCGTGTTGCAGCAATAGAAATGATGTCAACAAAACAGCCTCTTACTACCGTTTTCCTCCGTTACCGTTTTTTTCTTTCACCATTTTTTTTCTTTTGGTTTGAGTTATACAAGTTGAGACCCCTTTTCACAGACTTTGAGAAGTCAGCGTAGTAGGATGTCACAGTAAAAAGGGTGACCGGTTCCTGGGCTGTAGCCATTGCTGTTTACATTGGCCGCATTAGACTGAGGCCCTGTCCACATGCACACAGGGTGTTATGTAACCGAGCCTTAATGTGCGCGGTTGCACTGTTCGTCCACACGCAACCGGGTTTTTGGAACACTGCAACCGTGGTCTTTGAGTCCAGGGTGGAGTTTTGGGCGCATCCCGGTTGCATTGGTTGCGTGTGGGCATAGTAACCGAGGTTATTTCCAGTGTTTACAGCAGAGCTGTCCCAAGTAGCTGCGGCTACCGACTAAGCTCATGTGTTGTCAAGTTATTGTTATAAGGAACCCAGTCCAAACTACAACAGTCTGCATCCCCTTAACAATTGTTTGTATTGAGCCGTATTGTATTGTACCCATTCTGCAATCTGTTAAATAACGTTTTCATCCATTTATTCTACTAGCGTTAACGTTACTACGTTAATGTACGCTAGCCTCAATGCTAACTACATAAATGGAAAATGCCATTCACATTAGCATGTAGCTAACAACATCAGAGATCTTTTTGTGAGACTAAACTCTCCGCTCTTGGTGGTAAATTGTGTTGATATTGGTTTTGTTTCATCAACAAATGAGGCAGAACACAGTCAATGTATCCTTTTTTGTTTATTGCACTTTTATTGCACTTTGTTTCTTGCTGAAAAAGAAATGCTATGTTGCTAATGGCTCACGCGAGGTAATTTAAATGGTGGATTTCTGTTTTTGAGCAGGACGTGGAGTGACGCGTTCAACCCTTCTGATTGGTTGAAAATGGCCTTCATGTTTGAACTACATCACCACCTACTGCTTTGGCATTGTACTACATGTATATACATCACTCGGTGCAGAGTTTAAACCAGTCGTGTGGACAGAGTTTTTTTCTTTTTGAATAATTAAAAAAAACCTGTTGTCAAAAATACCTGTGATCGTGTGGACTGGGCCTAAACATGCTAGTGGACACGGAAGTAATTTGTGACGTCACACTAGCCTTCCATATACTGATTCTCTGCGCATTGTCCCGAGTGCATGTCCGAAAAGGGTTTAAGTGGAACACAGACACAGTCATGCACAAGCAAAGGATCTCTCACGTCAGCATCTCTTTCTACCTGATTCATATCAGAGGCCAGTTGAAGCCAAAATTAAGAATTGATAAGCAAATTCCAGTCTGCAGGCTGGATGGAAATGTATTTGGATAGGAGTGGGCCTGAGGTGGCCAGAAGATGCAGAGCGTAGGGGCCTTGAGGGTGTGTGTAGTTAGAAGATGCAGAGCGTAGGGGCCTTGAGGGTGTGTGTAGTTAGAAGATGCAGAGCGTAGGGGCCTTGAGGGTGTGTAGTTAGAAGATGCAGAGCGTAGGGGCCTTGAGGGTGTGTGTAGTTAGAAGATGCAGAGCGTAGGGGCCTTGAGGGTGTGTGTAGTTAGAAGATGCAGAGCGTAGGGGCCTTGAGGGTGTGTGTAGTTAGAAGATGCAGAGCGTAAGGGCCTTGAGGGTGTGTGTAGTTAGAAGATGCAGAGCGTAGGGGCCTTGAGGGTGTGTGTAGTTAGAAGATGCAGAGCGTAGGGGCCTTGAGGGTGTGTGTAGTTAGAAGATGCAGAGCGTAGGGGCCTTGAGGGTGTGTAGTTAGAAGATGCAGAGTGTAGGAGTCTTGAGGGTGTGTGTAGTTAGAAGATGCAGAGCGTAGGGGTCTTGAGGGTGTGTAGTTAGAAGATGCAGAGCGTAGGGGCCTTGAGGGTGTGTGTAGTTAGAAGATGCAGAGCGTAGGGGCCTTGAGGGTGTGTAGTTAGAAGATGCAGAGTGTAGGAGTCTTGAGGGTGTGTGTAGTTAGAAGATGCAGAGCGTAGGGGTCTTGAGGGTGTGTAGTTAGAAGATGCAGAGCGTAGGGGCCTTGAGGGTGTGTGTAGTTAGAAGATGCAGAGCGTAGGGGCCTTGAGGGTGTGTGTAGTTAGAAGATGCAGAGCGTAGGGGCCTTGAGGGTGTGTGTAGTTAGAAGATGCAGAGCGTAGGGGCCTTGAGGGTGTGTGTAGTTAGAAGATGCAGAGCGTAGGGGTCTTGAGGGTGTGTAGTTAGAAGATGCAGAGCGTAGGGGCCTTGAGGGTGTGTAGTTAGAAGATGCAGAGCGTAGGGGCCTTGAGGGTGTGTGTAGTTAGAAGATGCAGAGCGTAGGGGCCTTGAGGGTGTGTAGTTAGAAGATGCAGAGCGTAGGGGCCTTGAGGGTGTGTGTAGTTAGAAGATGCAGAGCGTAGGGGCCTTGAGGGTGTGTAGTTAGAAGATGCAGAGCGTAGGGGCCTTGAGGGTGTGTGTAGTTAGAAGATGCAGAGCGTAGGGGTCTTGAGGGTGTGTGTAGTTAGAAGATGCAGAGCGTAGGGGCCTTGAGGGTGTGTAGTTAGAAGATGCAGAGCGTAGGGGCCTTGAGGGTGTGTGTAGTTAGAGACCATTGACCGGAGGTAGGAGGGAGTTGTTCCCTTCGCTGCACGGTCTGCCGGGTCAAGGACCTTGAAGTGGATTCATGTGGCGATGTGGAGCCAGTGCAGCTCTGTGAGAAGTGGGGTGACATGGGCTGACTTTGGTAGATTCTCACGGCATTCTCATGTTTTGAACGTTCTGTTTGATGTTTTGATATGTAGAAATACCATACGTCAGGCATTATAATTAGAATTGATTACATTTAAAAAAAAAAATCATTATTGCTGTCAATCGTTAAATATGCATTTAACCAGCTGGTATACTTACATGTTTCTAACCCTTACCTTAACCTAACCCCAACCCTAAAGTCTCTAAGCTCTGCTTGGTGCCAGACTTTGGTGCCAGTTCCATTGAAGCCTATGAAATATGAAAATAATAAAAAATATATATACCAGCTATCTGAGGAAATCAACCAATATATTAAATGTTAGCTATAGTTAAACAAAGCAATGATTCGGACATCTGAGATAATAACCTGTTTAAATGGTCATAAAGGAGGAAATGACTGATCACATTCAACTCAATGTTGAAAAAAACCAGCAACACAAAAACTAAATCTAAATCTAACGCTAACAATTTCTTCACGCTTCTGAGGTGTGCCTGTAGCAACGGACTGCAGAGAAGTGAAAGACTAGGGAGGAGCGGAAGTACGGTCACACCCCTCGCTTTTTTGGCATTCTAAGCTTTGGGGCCGAGATTCGATTTAAATTCGAAGCTTCGAGATAATTATATTTTTTAAAGATTTATACAAAAAATAATTATGTTGTGGGACTTGTACAGCACTTTGAAAACACTTCATGAAATATTGTAAGCCGTCATTTGAGGCTTTATAAAAGCAGCACAATGAACATAAATCTGTCAGTGCCGAGTCCGACCTCATCTTAAATAACAAACAGCATTGCTTGTTGTAGTTAACAAAGAGAGGCAGAGTTAATTTTCAAATTTTTGAATTTATTATAACGTTTCCACACTCTGCACCAATGTGTGTTCAAGCGCTACACAGTGACGTGATGACCCTTCCTTCTGTCATAGTGTCCTTGGCCCTAACCAGGAAGATGACAGCCCTCATCCTGATGTATAATAATACCTTTATTTGCACCTTTCATACTGCTGCAGTTCAAAGTGCTTTACATCAGTAAGAAATAAGACATAAAATCACTGTGTAAAACAAGCAGCAAGAGCAAAGCATAAAGTGGGATGAAATAATGCAGATATATTAATCAAATCATATCAGAACCTCACGTTCCAATAGGCTTCTTGAATTTCTGTAATCTGTTACAAAACATGATAAAGGTTATAGTAGTATGCACCCAGTGGATAGTGGGGCGTAGAGATAAAAGTTAAAATAAGTAAAATAATAGCAAGGGTAAAATGAGCACAAAGTGCAGACATATAAAATCACCGTTTTTCACATTAGGATCTAACATCCTATTTGAGTCCCAAAAATATCAAAATAGGACCTATAAAATGATAACATGTTGAGAATGCTAAACAGGAATTCCCTGCCCCCTCTCCTCTTCTCCTGTCCTCCTCCCTCCTCTCCTGTCTTCTCTTGTCCTCTCCCCTTCTCTCCTCCCCTCCTGTCATCTACCCTCCTCTCCTCCCTCATCTCCTCTCCTCTACCCTCCCCTACAACACTCCCCTCCTCTCCTGTCATCTACCCTCCTCTCCTCTACCGTCCACTCCCCTCCTCTCCTCCTCTACCCTCCTCTCCTACCCTCCACTCCCCTCCTCTCCTCCTCTACCCTCCTCTCTTCTCCTGTCCTCTACCCTCCCCTCCTCTCCTCCACTCCCCTCCTCTCCTCCTCTACCCTCCTCTCCTACCCTCCACTCCCCTCCTCTACCCTCCACGCCCCTCCTCTCCTCCTCTACCCTCCTCCTCTACCCTCCTCTCCTACCCTCCACTCCCCTCCTCTACCCTCCACGCCCCTCCTCTCCTCCTCTACCCTCCTCTCCTACCCTCCACTCCTCTCCTCTACCCTCCACTCCCCTCCTCTCCTCCTCTACCCTCCTCTCCTCCTCTACCCTCCTCTCCTACCCTCCACTCCCCTCCTCTACCCTCCACTCCCCTCCTCTCAATAAAAAAATCTAACCCTAACTAACCGTACTGTCATGCACTTGTCCTAATAAACTAACCTACACTGTAGCACTCAACACTTTGATGAACATTGTTGCTCAGCTGATAGAGTTGTGCCCTTCCTGATGGCTTGTCGTACAGAACTTGTAAGTCGCTTTGGATAAAAGCGTCAGCTAAATGACTAAATGTAAATGTAAATGTCCTCCTCTACCCTCCTCTCCTCTCCTGTCCTCTACCCTCCACTCCCCTCCTCTCCTCCACTCCCCTCCTCTCCTCCTCTACCCTCCTGTCCTCTACCCTCATCTCCCCTCCTCTTCTCTACCCTCCCCTCCTCTCATCTCCCCTCCTATCCCTTCCTCACCTCTCCTCCCTTCCTCTCATAGTATTTTACTCTTCAGAACCTCCAGCTATACAGTCTCCTAAACCCACAGGGATGAAGGGAGCTGCGGCAGCAGAAAGGAAGGTGTTCTCTCTCACACTGAGTCAGCCATTACACACCAGAGGACATCCTGTAGCAGAAGGGGGGATTCAACAAAAAAGGGATTTGATGGAAGTCAGGTAACTCCATCCTTTAAAGGGACAGTTTACACCCCAAAATGTAACATTTTCCTAGCAGTTGAATGGTTGGGGGTTAAAGGTCATACAGTGTAGGGCTGCAACTAACGATTATTTTGTTATTGATTAATCTGTCGATTATTTGATTGATTATTCGATTAATTTCTGTACTGTACATGAGTAGGGTAGAGTAACCTACATGCCATTACTGGTTTTTATCTATTGACTCATTATATCTTCTTTATTATCTTGAAATATTATAACACCCGCCTGTTACTATGACATTGTTTATCATCATTACATGCAATGTATCTATGCCTGTAGCTAATTGCTGAAAAACATGGAACAAAATTTTCTTTTTAGCTGTAGATTAAAAAAACTACCAGCCAGAGAGATTTATTACCGGCCAAAAATTTGAAATAGCTTTTTAGTATATCTCCATGAGTTATTATATGTATTGTGTGTTATCTCTCCACTCCACGGTGTGGTAGTGATTGTGCCAGCACAGGAGATTTGATTATAAAAAGATATATTATATATATACACACACAGGGAGAGAGAGGGAGAATATCTTATAGCAGACTTAATGAGTTTACAGTATTTCTGCTAATGAAGTGAAATCCAGTAGATTACACGTTGCGCGTGTTTGAACGTCATCCATTTCTACCGCAAAGACAAGATAAGTAACAATACTAAATACTTACATATCGATCATGAATATGCAAATCGACCAAATGTCATGGTGGACGTGACTCATGGTCGCAGCCCTAATACAGTGTGTTGGGTGACTCATGGTCGCAGCCCTAATACAGTGTGTTGGGTGACTCATGGTCGCAGCCCTAATACAGTGTGCTGGGTGACTCATGGTCGCAGCCCTAATACAGTGTGTTGGGTGACTCATGGTCGCAGCCCTAATACAGTGTGCTGGGTGACTCATGGTCGCAGCCCTAATACAGTGTGTTGGGTGACTCATGGTCGCAGCCCTAATACAGTGTGTTGGGTGACTCATGGTCGCAGCCCTAATACAGTGTGTTGGGTGACTCATGGTCGCAGCCCTAATACAGTGTGTTGGGTGACTCATGGTCGCAGCCCTGATACAGTGTGTTGGGTGACTCATGGTCGCAGCCCTAATACAGTGTGTTGGGTGACTCATGGTCGCAGCCCTGATACAGTGTGTTGGGTGACTCATGGTCGCAGCCCTAATACAGTGTGCTGGGTGACTCATGGTCGCAGCCCTAATACAGTGTGTTGGGGGCACCGGCTGTTTGGCTTCAAATATTGAAGCTGAAATATCACACAAATGTTGTGATTCAATTGAGTCTTATGCAGAATTATAGTTGAATGTATGGGATTTTTTTCATCATACAACCCAGTTCCTTACTTTAGAAACGACTGTACATTGTTGGCACATAGGCAGCTTCAGGACGACACGTTTCCTTCCAAGAAAGTTCCTCCCTGGGGCCAATATATTGATCGTTCTCAGTCCAGTGGGACCTTGGTAAGAAGCCACGCTTCCAGCTATACCGGATTCTCGGATAGACTACATCAATACCACCACCAAGGTCACCAGAAGTCAGCCAGCCAGTCAGTCAGTCAGTCAGTCAGTCAGTCAGTCAGTCAGTCAGTCAGTCATTCAGTCAGTCAGTCAGTCAGTCAGTCAGTCAGTCAGTCAGTCAGTCAGTCAGTCAGTCAGTCAGTCAGCCAGCCAGCCAGTCAGTCAGTCAGTCAGTCAGTCAGTCAGTCAGTCAGTCAGTCAGTCAGTCAGTCAGTCAGTCAGTCAGTCAGTCAGTCAGTCAGTCTATTATATTAATTAATTAATATTAATATTAAGTCAGGCTTGGAGATCATTCTTCTGAGAAACATGACACCTACTTCGGAGTTCCACAGGAGAGCTGCCTTGGTCCATTATTATTCTCACTATACATGCTGCCACTTGGAGACATCATTAGAAAACACAATGCATGTTTCCATAGTTACGCAGATGACACACAATTGTACATCTCTGCTGAACCAAATGATCACACAGCTATTAACTCCATTTCCGCCTGTCTCTTAATAATAAACAAATGGATGACGAACAACTTCCTAAAATTAAATGATGACACAACTGAAATCCTACTAGTCGGTCCTATAACAGGCTGTGTTATGTAGCGCACGCATTTGGTAACAGCTCCGCTCCCGTCACCGTTAATTTCGTTCAAAAACATTATTTTAACAAATACCAAAGAGATTAAACCACATCGTATGTATTGATAGGAACTCCTACTAACTATATCAAAAGACATAAAGACTCAACATGGGGGGTAAGGATGAGAAAAAGGGTAGAAAGAAACACGAAGCAGCAAATCCAACGGCGACGATTGACACACGATCCAAGAAAACAACAGGCGACGCGCCGGCAGATCCGCTGTTGACAACCCCCGATGGGAATATAACGGAGAATATACCGGGTCCATCGGCGACTGGCTCCGAGAGGGAGACAATAGAGGACAACATAACGGGAACGACAGGAAAAAGTAGCGTGAAGGACAAAGCAGAGGATATTGAGAAGATAATAGCCAACAAATCCATCGGCCCCATCACTGCACCTACAATATCAACTGGCACTGGCAGTGTAATTACACAACCCGACTTCAACTCCCTGACTAGCCTGATTAAGGATCTGATTAAGGAACAGATGGTAGCTTTCAAAGTACACGTCGCACACATCGATGCTAAATTCGAAGAAGTTATGGAAGCGGTCGCTGTACAGTCCGTGCGAATCACGACAGTGGAGAATACGGTGACAGAAATTACACAGGCAGTCAAAGAGAACGAGAAGATCGTCAACGATGGTTTGACAGAGGTAACGAAGGAGATAAAAAAGGTGGAAGAGGCATGTCGGATAAAAATACAAGAAGTTAAAGATGAAGCGATGGAGAGGCTACTCGAAACCCAACGTTACTACAGGCGAAATAACATCCGCATTGTAGGACTTGATGAATCAGTCAATTGCACAGACGACAAGTTTCCAACAGTGTTATCAGAGATTTTGGGTAACAACATTCTAACCACAGAGCTGATAGTGGACCAATGTTACAGAATCGGTACTCGGGAACAAAGAGGCAACGGTCCAAGAGTCATCATTGTTACTCTGCGCAAGACGGCAATAAGAGATGACATCATCAGAATTGCACGCAACCAAAGGGGAAAGCTGAAACATGGTGAAAATTCAATATTTATCTACGAGGATCTTTGCAAAGAGGCCATCGCTCAGCGTTTCCCCTACAAGGAGGTGATGCAGAAATTGTTCAAGTGTGGCCTCAAACCAAGGCTAATATACCCGGCACTATTATCGATTGTGGGTAGAGACGGCCGTAGGGTAGGATTACACACACCTAAAGACACCGAGGAATACTTGAATCTACATGGAGCAGATCCCCCAGGGCAGAACGCAACACTGTCTAGCAACAGATAAGCCTACTCATCTCTCTCTTTCTCTGTGTATCTCAGTATTAGAATGACTTTATCCGGGCTCAACAAAAGTAGCAGATGATATGCATGCCGGCAACACCATGGCACAATGTGTATAATATGGTTCGTAATGCATTATATTTACAGACTTCTGGTCTCCGTGGAGACAAGAATATATCATTGACACTATGAACAATCTGGAATATTCTGGGCTCATCGCTCGACTGCTCTGGGTCACTAAGAAATATCCTGAAAATACTAGTAGTCATGAACCCTGGGTAGGAAGATCATTCTGGAACATAACAGCAGTCTGCTAGTATATACTAGTGTATTCTACAACCTTCTAGAATATAATGCACCATTACAACGAAGGCCTGCAACTCTAACATTAACATCCGGTGTGTATAAGCATAAGCATATGATCAATTGACTGAAGTTTAATCAGGCCTTAATAAGGCTTTAAAAAAAATCAGCCACACCTAAACGTATGAGCACAACAAGGTTATTCTAATAATTTAAATAATCACTCCACTGATGTAGAGATTGGCACAATGTAGCTCTAAAAGTCTCTGTTTTTCTCTTTTATCTATTTATTCAATTCTGTTCTAGTGGTTTCTCCACGTTGAGTTTTATTTTAGCTCTCACTCCTTTTTTTCTTTTTTATCTTACATTGTTCTTTCCCATTGTTCTTCATATTAAGGTGTTAGTGTTTCTCTACAATCTTTTCCTTTTTCTGATGTTTCCTACATAAGTTAGTAGAAGGTTCAAATGAATATATCAATGAAGGTATATTCTTTTTTTTCATTTTTCATAATATTTCACTACAGTAAGGGAAGGCGCAAGACCAAAAGCGACATTCTATTGAATTAGAATGAAAATGTTAGATCCTATGGCAATTAGCATAGGAAGATTAGGATTACAAAGCTCAGTTTGGGCAATCCGGTGGCCTAAGGGAGGGAGTCATACGCGGAGGATGTGTTTATGGAACACAGGCCTGTACGACTCTCTGGGAGAGGGGAAAAAAGGGGATTTTTATTTGTATATATATATGTTTTTAAGCTCGGCTCTCAACGGGACCTCAATAATTGGATGTACATCTATTGTAGCTTCGCACTCCAGAAGCATTACCAAAAACTACACAAAAACATGTATAGATTATGGCTAGTTTGAATATAATGATATGGAACACTGGTGGGATAAATAAACAACACAAACGCAAAAGCGTGCTCACACTGATGAAAAAAGAACATGTGGACGTGGCTCTACTAAGCGAAACGCACATTTTAGAGGAAGACATAGATACGTTAGCGGATAACACATATCATAATATTAGTCACTCTTCTTTTGGTACGAGAACTCGAGGTGTAGCCATAGTCGTTAGACGTAAGTTAAATATTGAATTAAAGGGAGTATGGTCGGATGCAGATGGGCGTATAACTATAGCTATGATTGTACACAATAACAGGAAAATAGCGTTGGCAGCGGTATATGCCCCAAATTTGTACGAAGAGGGTTTCTTCTCTACACTAACCAATGCAATGTTAAAACTTCCCGATTACTCATTTATAGTAGGTGCAGATTTTAATGCCATTTGGAATCCAAGGATGGACAAATCTTACCTCGCCTTTTCCAGCGAACAAAAGAATTAATCTAAAGCATTAAAGGATTGGTCGAAGATTACAGGTGTAAATGACTTATGGCGTTCACTTAATCCCACGTCCCGAAAGTACTCTTGTCGTTCAGCGAGACATAACACATTATCCAGAATAGATTATGTCTTTGCATCCCCGAGACTATTTGATAAATATGAAGTGGAAATGATACCCAATGCACTATCAGATCACTGTTATTTACTCCTAAAAGGAACATTTGGTATACTATCTTCCCGAGCCCCAAGATGGCGTTTTAATTCGTTGCTGCTTAACAACAAGGAATTCATTACACAACTCAGAGAAGCTCTTATAGTATTCCTACGGGAGAATGCAAACTCGGTGCAAGACCCCAGAATAATATGGATGTCGGTAAAGGGAATGATCAAGGATTTCAACTGTCTGAACTGGAAACGCTTTACTCAACGTTATTTAATTCTTTAAAATACAACAACTCAACTAGACTAGAAAATCAAGTTAACGTACTAAAAATAGAGATCAATGCCATATACAGACAACAATCGGAAATACAAATACGCAGCACAAGACAACAGCAGTACTCCCAAGGTTCTAAACCTAGTCACCTATTAGCCATGCGATTAAGAATTAATGCAAAATTTGCAGATATAACTACCATTAGAGCACAACAAGTACTTGAAACAGACCCCGAAATAATAAACGATACATTCAAAGAATTCTACTCCGACTTATATAAATCAGAAACGACCTTTGATCAAAACAAAATGGACACATATCTTAATCAAATTATTCTCCCTAAACTTTCAGAGGATGACGCTAAACAGTTAGAAACACCGATCACACTAGAGGAACTCAAGAAGGCCATATCCGTAATGCAAAGTGGTAAGGCTCCTGGAAGAGACGGTATCCCACCAGAAATGTACCTTTCTTGTTGGGACATAATTGGACCCTTATTACTAAATATGATCTTATACTCAGTCAAGGAGGGGAACTTCCATAAAAATGACAATATTGCACTCATAACAGTCCTTCTCAAAAAAGACAAAGACCCCACCGAGTGCGGTAGTTACAGACCCTTAAGCCTCCTCGGAACCGATATCAAACTGTACTCTATAAGGTATTAGCCATCAGATTACAAAAGCATAATGACGTCTTTAGTTCATCCGGACCAAACTGGCTTCATAAGAGGTCGCCTGATCACTGATAACATAAGACGAATACTGCACGTACTAGATGCAGACAAGGATGACACCATACCTAAGGCGATGCTGTCCCTGGATGCTATGAAAGCCTTTGACAGGCTGGAATGGTCGTATCTATGGGCAGTATTAGAAAGGATGGGGTTAGGAAAAGGATTCATTGATATGATTAAAGTATTATACAAAGACCCATCGGCCATGATTACAACAGGTACAATCATCTCCAAAATCTTTCCGGTATCACGCTCAGCCAGACAGGGTTGCCCTCTTAGTCCCGGACTATTCAATCTATCATTAGAGCCTTTAGCACAATATATAAGACAATCCCAATCCATAGAACCAATCGTAATCAAGGGCACACAACATAAAATTAGTTTATATGCGGACGACGTAATATTGTTCATGCAAAGCCCCAACACCACATTGCCTCATGAATGAATGAATGAATGAAAACTTTATTTAACAGATTGCAGAATGGGTACAATACAGTACGGCTCAATACATACAATTGTTAAGGGGATGCAGACCTGAGAAAGACGTTTGTCTTGTTTCCATCAGGGTCCCCCATTTTCAATTCATATAGACATATATGACATACATGACATACAGATAGTCAGTACTGCTACATCTATACATTTATGACATACCAGATTTGCAAATACAGTACTGTTTGTGATACAGAAGGAGTCAAGAAAAGGGAGTATATACATTTGACGTAGAAACTGTACATTGGAGGAGGTTGGGTGGGGGGGGTTGGGTACATTGGGATATTGACAACCATACTGGGTAATTTACATTGGAGGTGGTTGGGGGGGGGGGGGGGGGGCGGGGGGGGGGCGGGGGGCACACTGTATAAACAAGTAACACTGTACATTGAGGGGGGGGGGGAGGAGACACTGTACAAACAAACACAATTGTACATTGAACTATTGACAAAACCATACTAGGTAAATGACTGTACATTGGAGGGGGTTGGGTTAGGATATTTACAGGGGCCAGTGTTGAATTGCAGTCTCCCGTAGGTGTCCCTTGAGAGAGGTTTTGAAAGTGGGTAGTGATCCACATTCCTTTACAGCTTTGGGTAGGGCGTTCCACATTGATGTGGCATAATTGCGAAACGTGTTTAGTCCCTTATTTGAGCCGAATCTGGGTTTAACATGATTTGTGGAGCTCCCTCTGGTGTTGTGATCGTGGTATTCACTGACCTTTGGGAAGTATTTTGACATGTTCATCTACTCAAGTTGATTGAGAACTTTGGTGATTTATCGGGATTTAAGATAAATTGGCCAAAGTCGGCTTTCCTTCCACTTACAGTAACACCCCTGCAAAAAAAGATATAACCCTCCCAGGTGAGATACCTATGGTAAAACATTTTAGATGCTTGGGAGTGAAAATATTCCCCACCATAAGACAAACGGTGAAGCACAATTACACAAAAATACAAAACAAAATCAAAGACGACCTTGATAGGTGGGCAAAACTTAAAAACTCAGTACAGGCAAGGATATCAATAGTTAAGATGGATGTACTACCTAGAATCAACTTCTTCAGTTCAATGCTACCGTTACCCCCTCCAGAGGGTTACTGGAAAAGATTACACTCCTCCACATACAAATTTATTTGGAATAACAAACCACCACGTATAAAAAGATCCACCGCACAGAGAAATAAAGCAGACGGTGGCATGGCATTTCCAGATTTTTTCCATTATTTTAAGGCGTACACATTAAGACCATTGACAACATGGTTTGATCCCCAAGCATTAGTATCCTGGAGAAAATTGGAAGAAAACATAGTAGCCCCACATAGACTGAAGGACATAGCATACACTAAACTACCAATCAAGCACTGTGAACGGAAATTTGGCCCCATAATTACCCATGCGATCCGGATATGGCGTGAAACACAAAAAAAATATCTTAACCCACAAAAATGGCACAATCACACTCCCTTATTCAATAACAATGCACTCATAATTGAAAAACGACCTATAAGATTCCCTATATGGGAAGAGCAAGGCATACACTCATTAGGGGATGTTTTTAACAACCAGGGTTTTTGTAGTTATGGAGAAATATGCACAAAATTTAATCTCACCAAGTCCACATGGCTTTTTTACATACAGTTACGGCTATGTTTGAAGTCTCACGGTGTTCCATTAGACATGAACACCACAGATACCACAAATTCTTCTATAAAAGAGAGACATCGAGAGGTTTTGTTTCAGGTTTTTATCATCAATTACTAACGTCCTCATATGAAACCCTCCAACTAGACTCTGTCTGGAGGAGGGATATACCAGACCTGGAAAGTGACTTTGATTGGCAAGGAGCATGGGCAAATGTCCGACTTACATCAAGGAACCCGGACCATCAACAAATCAATCTTAATATATTCACAGGACATACTTGACTCCTATAAGACTGAACAGAATGGGTCTTAAACAAGACTCCAAATGCTCCCAATGTACAAATGGAGACGAAGGGACATTTATGCACATGTATTGGGACTGCCCACCAGTTAAGGCATTTTGGAAAGATGTGACCCAACAATTATCAAAACTCGTATCTTGGAATATACCTGTACACCCCTCTGTATTACTATTGAATGATGTTTTTGAGTTTGCAGTAAATCCACAGCTAAAGAGATTGGTTTTATCGGGTATCACAGTAGCTAAAAAGCTGATCGCATCACGCTGGTTTCAACCGGAAAAAATGTGCCGGAAAGTTTGGTTTCTTACATATCTCGATGTGATTTATCAAGAAATATCTACAGCAAGAATTCTGGGTCTCAATGAATCCAAAATGTCAATGTGGTTAGAAGTGGTGGAGAGAATAAAAGCTAGCTTATAATGGTAGTGTCTGGTTAGGAGCGAGGGATAATGGAGGTACTATCCAAAGAGGGGTCCGGGAGGGGGGGGTTCGAGCTGGAGCATATGTGTGTAGGGTTTTAGATAACAGGTATTAGGGGTATATCCTGTATAAGACATTGGTATAATTGGTCATTTCGTTGGATATACACTGTATACTGTAAAGTATTATTATATACTTTTTTTGCTTTCTGTTTCTGAGCTTGCATGTCATTTTTAGCCATCTTAATTGTTAGTTTCATTATGCATTGTGTGTTGAGTACTGACTTTTATGGGGCAACTTACTCCTTGGATCAAACCAAAAGTTACAAGTCTTGGTGTTATAATAGACTCAGACCTAAGCTTTAAATCACACATCAACAAAAAACATAATTTTCCACCTTAGAGACATAGCTAAGGTATGGCCATTTATAAATAAAAAATACACTGAAAAACTGATCCATGCCTTTTAGTTGGGGGCCTTAGGGCTATATTAGGCTATGTTCGTGCAAATTTGTGCAAAATCACCAAATTTGGTCCAGATGTAGCTCAGAG
This sequence comes from Notolepis coatsorum, assembly GCF_963971535.1. NCBI lineage: Eukaryota > Metazoa > Chordata > Actinopteri > Aulopiformes > Paralepididae > Notolepis > Notolepis coatsorum. The sequence goes on from NW_028171770.1 coordinate 38,610, forward strand.
TATGTTCTAATGATTCAGCCAGGGCGCCCGAGCCAGCGACCACCGGGCTCGCCCTGGTGGCCAAATCAATATGGCCGCCCCCCGAAAAAGGTTTCGGCTAAAACTTTTGAACCAAATGAGCTTAAAATTAAAACTTTGTGTCTATATTATGTTTCTTGGCCATTAGAAACACATTGGAATGCTTATATTTATAATTGGGTGTGTCTGGACCCCTAATTTGCATATTTCCAAGATGGCGGTTCCCCGAAAATGAGTTTTTACCTTAACTTTTACGTTTCTGTTTCAATATTGACCCATTTTGAATGTTGTGGATCACGTGGGAGGGCCACACTTCCTGAACTTAACGGCAGTTAGTGTTTACAGGGTCAACTGCTCCCCCTGTGGCTATGATGTGAATTTTAAAAAGCTGATCATGCTTGTGTGCAAGTCATAAAGATGAACAACAGCTGAACAACACAACAGGTGGCAGCACCATCAATTGGGACTTATGCTGTCTCTGCCAATTAGATGATGTTAAACCATTGCAGAGACCCAAAAATTAAGGACTTGTATCACTAGAAAGGGATCTCAAAGATTTCTTAGCTATTGCTAATGTTCTTCCTTCTTCTGTTAATGTTACAATTGATCAGTTGAATGATGGTTCAGGTATTGCAGCAACGCTTACAACACATAATGCTATGTATCACAAATGCTGCAGAAGCTACTGTAGTAGTTTTTGTGTCAAAAGGGCTCAAAAGCATGATGTTGGCTCCTCCTTAGTAGTGAGTCCTAAAAAGCTTTGATCATGTCAACCCAAAGCCTGTGGCATTCATTGTGTCATATGTGAGGGAGAGGATACAGATGACCTCCACAAGGCAGTAACAGATAATGTCGATTCCAATCTGAAAAGCTGTGCAGAATCCTCCAAAAACGTTCAGCTTCTTGGTAGATTGGTTACACAAGCTTCCGATGTCCAGGCAGCAGATATGTACTACCATGCCAAATGTTATCTCATGTTGCGATATGCAGCAAAACGGCATGCATCTCATGACACTGCCAGGGTGTCAGAAGGGGAAGCATCTACCAGTGAGTGGGGGACAACCTTTGACCATCTAACTATTGCGCAAATTGTTGCCCTGGTTGAGGATTCAGATACCTCCTTCACAATCTCGTATTTACGGCAACTCTACAGGAACCTTATGAAAGACCGTGGGCATTCTTGTCTTGATTATGAACCCCACACAACAAGATTCAAGCAACAGCTCCTCAAATATCTGCCTGAATGGAGTGAACACCAGAAAGGGAGGGACACATACATCGCAAACAAGGAACAAGTGGCTAAGAGAGTAGCTAGAGGTCACGAGTCCAACCAGATTGATCAGGATGAGGCGATTCTGTTGATGAGGGCTGCCTTGGTTTTACACAAGTATTGCTTACAACCAGGCCACACATTTGACGGCTCCTTCCCATCCAACTGTCTCACAACATCTGTTGCCGAACCCTTACGAGTTTTTAATGATATCGTCCTCCAGGGTCCAGCGCTCCTCAAATCCTGTCCAGCTAATACAGAAGATGCCAGCCTGAAACCGAGAATGAAAATAGCATGTCTCATCACTCAATGTCAGAAGTACAATGCATATGGCGGCACCCATCACACCTGCAAGACTGACACAATACGTCACAGCAAGGACAGAGAAATGCCATTTCCGCTCTATTTTGGCCTCAAATTGCATGGCAATGGATGCCAGAAAAAGGAAGTTGATGAAGCACATGCACAAGGGTTGTCAGTGTCATATAAACGAGTAATGGAGGTGAAGCAGTCGCTGGCACGTGCAGTGTGTAAACGACACGAATCTAGATGGGCACAGCAAAGGGAACTACTCACAGAACGAGTTCCATGGAACTGCACTGAGTGCTACAAATCATCTCTCTCATGACCATCTAGGACTTGAGCATCCTCCTATAAAAGTTGACACTGAAGATTCATCCACACCCAAACTTCCAGACTCCTATACAATTGTTAAGCCAGCGGAACTCAATGAAGGAGATATATTGGCACCCAGAAGTGGCACTGATCCTGTGCAACCATTGCATGATCTTGTGCGTGGAGCCAAAGTGAAAGATGAGAGTTGGTTGATGCATGGGAAAAGAGTTCTTGATCAGGAGACACTAGGTGAAGATGATGTTATTACATGGTCAGGTTATAACTCGCAGCTTATGAATGATAGGACCTCGTGCAGAGATAGGAGTGTACCCCTTATTCCCAGATAAAGCAGCATCTGCATCCATGATGAAGCATGCAATGGAGCTAGCACAGAGAGGCACATCATTCCTGAATCCTGGCCAGATTACTGTCCTTGGTGCTGATCAACCATTGTATGCTATAGCCAAGCAGCTCCAATGGCAATATTTTGCGACACTTGGTGAAGATAAGTTGGTCGTAATGATGGGAGCATTGCATATCGAAGACAAAGCTCACCTTATGGCAGGCAAGCTGCTCCGCGATTCAGGTTGGACCACCGTCCTTACCCAGGCACAGGTCTTGAGTACAGGACGAGCTCAGTCTGCCCTCAATGAGCACCATATCAAACGCACACGTTATGTCCATCAAGTCACTCTCATGTCCCTTCATATTCTCAAGCAGAAGGCATACTCTGCTTATTGTGTGGATGTTCTGGGCCCATCTGAAACATTCAAAATGTGGGACAAACAATCTCAAGTGGAGTTTCCACAGTTCAAGTACTGGTCTACCATCATGGAGCTAGAGTTACTGTTCTGTCGATTCGTTCGGTCACTCCGAGAAGGACACTTCAAGCTGTACATTCAAGTGTGTGATGAGCTGTGTGCTTTGTTTCACGTGATGGATCACACAAACTACGCTCGCTGGTTACCTGTCCATGTTCGAGACATGGTTGAGCTGCCTGAAAAAAATCCTGCCATTTATGAAGAGTTCAGTAGTGCAGCGGTCGGAACGTAAGTTCAGCTTGATTGCAAAAGATCAATCCCACGAGCAATCAAACAAAATCCTGCAGTGCTGTGGTGGAGCAGCTGGACTCTATGAAAGCCCTGAAGCCCTCACACTCTTCATGATTGCAGGGCCTGACTGCGCCAGGTTGGTGCAAGAGTTTGAAGCTGTGTATAACAGCAGCACATCATCATCAACATCTCATCACGAAGAGGCACATAGCTTGCAGGTCATGTCAGGAAAGATGTCAAATCCTTCACAGAGGTTATGGAGACCTGACCCAAAAGCCAAACACAAAAAAAATAATGCCGTTCACAAGCAGAACATGACTCTTGTCACCCAACTTTTCCTTTCCCTTCAGTCCCGGCCCGATGCAGACATGGCAGAATTCTTCAGGTTTGAAAATCAGAGGGAGCCACCCAGCATTTCCAACCATGGGTTTTTACGCAACCATGGTCCAAATGGTCCGGCCAATTACTGCAAAAACATTCCAGGACTATATAAACACCAATATTGCTGGGTTTGTGTGGTCGCAAATGAGTCCTGAATCTGTCAAGCGATTGGATATCGTGTTCGATACCTACCCAGAGGAGAACCTCAAAGCACAAACTCACCAACGCTGTGGAACGGGGTCAAGAACTAAGGTAGGAGATGGCAGAACTCCTATTCCAAAGCAAAACTGGAACAGCAACTTTCTGAAGAATGAAGTGAACAAAACAGAACTATTTGGACTTATCAGCGATGAGCTCACCAAGCATGACATGCAGGGTAAATTACTTATTTCTACCAAGAAGGATGTTGTACTCTCCAACAGACCTGAATATGACACATCTGCGCTTCAGCCTTGTAACCATCCTGAAGCAGACACTAGAATGATTCTGCACCTGGCATAGGCTGGGGCCAATGGCCATGAAAAGGCATTTGTCCGTACGGTCGACAGCGATGTTGTTATCCTTGCAATCCGCTTCTTCGTCACACTAGGCCTCACAGAGCTCTGGATTGGCTTTGCATGTGGAAAGAACTACCGGGACATTCCTGTTCACGAGATCTGCAATGCTCTTGGTCCCCAGAAGTCACTGGCGTTACCACTCTTCCACGCGCTAACAGGATGCGATACAACATCAGCCTTCCTGGGCTATGGGAAAAGAAGTGCATGGGCAGCTTGGGAGGCAACACCGGATCTGACAGAAACCCTGGTCACCCTCACCTTGGAGCCTGAACAGATCAACGCAGATGTCCATGTCCAAAGACTGGAGCGTATGGTCATCATCATGTACAGCAAGAGCTGCGGCTCCAGCCGAGTAGATGAAGCCAGACATTGGCTTTTCTCTAATGGTACCAGGTCCCTCGAGAACCTGCCTCCCACCCAAGCTGCACTGATTCAGCATGTCAAAAGGGCACTTCTGCAGGCCAGCTTTTACTGGAACCAGGCGACCTCTGTCCAGCAAAATATCCCAAAGTCTTGTAGAGGGCGCTGCAAATGCTTTAAAGCTGGAGTCCATTGCACCTCAATATGTGGCTGTGAGGGTGCCTGTACCAACAATGAGGGTCGAGACTACAATGAGACGACAATAAGTAATCTGGTTGTGTGATTATGATATATAAAAATGGTCACCTACAGCTTCTATCCATAATCACTCACCCTGGTAAATAAAAAGGACTGAGCACATCCATCCCCATGAACTTATATCTATAGACTGAGCATGTGGGGTAATGTGTATTTATTGTTGTTCTGTCATGTTTTGGCCGTTGTTGTTGTTGTTGTTGTTGTTGTTGTTGTTGTTGTTGTTGTTGTTGTTGTTATGCCTGGCAACCAATTAATGTTTGTTTATTTGACAATATAAATATTGCCTGGCAATCCACGTGTCTGATTCTGATATACAATTTCACTTTTATAGACAGAAGAAACAAAAGTTCTGGTAAAACTCACTTTTGGGTAGTCGCCTTCTTGGAAATATGCAAATTATGGGTCCAGACACACCCAATTGTAAAGATAAGCATTCCAATGTGTTTCTAATAGTCAAAAAACATAAGATACACATCAAGTTTGTATTTCTAGTTCATTTGGTTAAAAAGTTATAGCCAAGACCTTTTTCGGACAGCGGCCATATTGATTTGGCCACCAGGATGGCCCCGGGGGTCGCCGGCTCGGGCGCCCTGGCTGAATCAATTGAGCATACTCTGGGCTACATCTGGGCCAAATTTGGTGCTTTTGCACAAATTTGCGCGAAAATATCCCTAAGGCCCCCAACTATTTATCTCAAGCCGACTTGACTACTGTAATGCACTCCTCACTGGCCTCCCAAAAAATAACACAGAATGACTCCAACTCATTAAAAAGTCGGCAGCTAGGCTACTAACTAGAACCAAGAGGAGAGACCACATCAGTCCAGTATTAGCTACCCTACACTGGCACCCGGTAACATTTAGAATCGATTTCAAGGTCCTCCTCCTTATATAGGCGGCACGGTGCTGTAGTGGTTAACACTGTCGCCTCACAGCAAGAAGGTCCAGGGTTCGATTCCCGCTTGGGGACCAGGTTTCCGCGATGCCAGGTACCCAGGTGGTGTATCTCCCAGGCCTTTCTGTGTGGAGTTTGCATGTTCTCCCTGTGCTCGCAAAGGTTCCCTCCCCCAATAAGAGAAACCCAATGGAAAAACATGCAAAACAACAGATCGATAACGCTGTTGCGTCCGTGACGAAGACGGGCAGGAGCACTTGGATGGTCCCCGGGCGTGGCTCACGCCACAGCCCTCGTCTGCTCCCGGCGGCCCTTGGGGGGAAGGACGACGGGATGGGTTAAGCGCAGAGGAGTATCGCATCGGCGATCCTACAAACAATGCATGCGTGTGTGTTCCACTGTGTGTGTGCTAACTAACCACTGTGTACCGCTAACATTGAGTGTCGTTGCATGCCAATTAACACTTTGTATGCCACTCACGGCTATTCTCGGGTTTACCCCCCCCCCCGTTGAATGCCACGGTCACGAGTATTCTCTGGTGTTTTTTATATATTTTTTTATTAGCGATCTGAAATCATATTGCATCACGCGAGCCTACCGTTGGAGATCCAGGGACCGCCAACGCTCAGATGTGAAAAAAGCGCCCCCTATCGTCTCCCAGATGGTAAATCACCCTTTTGGAATGGACTCAATGAAAGTGAATGGGAGAACGGATTTCTGACTCCACATTTTACTTCTCACTGATGCAGCCGGGGTCTACCAGAGTTCATTCTGGAGCCTCTGAGCCATGACGAATATGGGTTATACTGTACACACGATGGATCAATACATTTATCGATTTTTTCGAATGGCGATCGGAAATTGGAATAAACCATTTGGATACCATCTGACCTCAGGTAAGGAGACTATGTTATCAGTGTTAGGATAATCAGACTCGTTTTCACGGATATATAAGCGTTTATGTGATATGTGATATGGCTGTTTTGACTGTAAAAGCCATGAGGAAATAAGAGCAGCGATTATCAGCGCACGGCACGAGCGTGCGTGCGCACACATATAGTATCGATCATCTAGCGTTTATTTGAAAACGATTCATAAATAGGCCAACAAATGACAACGTTCTGGAATATTCCAGTAAAAGGCGATTATCATAGGCATGGGTTGTTTTTCCCCGGAAAACGGGTGATTTTCAAAATGCTATCAAACGGAAATGAAGCGATAAAAATACAATCTGCCTTGCCAATGTTGACTGGAAAATGAGTCTTTGATAGGCGACGGGCAGATTAGACACATAGCCATAATTTAAATCATAGATTAGGCGATATTAACGTTAACATTGGCCGTGGATGGTGGCATTCAACAGGGTAAAAAGGAAAACACGGCCGGCACTGAAAGTGTTAAAGACCTCTGCGACAGGTCCTGCATTATTATTATTATTATTATATACAAAGCACTAAATGGCACAGGACCAAGCTACATTGCAAATTCTCTAGTCAACTATGTGCCTTCTAGAACATTGCGATCATCTACTACTGTGAAGGTTCCAAACCACAGCCTAAAGAGAATCGGGGATGCAACCTTTGCAAACTATGCACCAAAATTATGGAACACACTACCTATGGACATTAGGGAAGCTAGATCTCTTAATATTAAAAAAGAATAAGCTAAAAACATACCTCTTCATCTTCACCATAGCCTTTTAATACACTCCGCTGCTGATTGTACTGTAGATTGCACTATTTTACTCTGTCTATTCTATTTACTCTTTTTATTATTGTCTATTTTAAGAACTGAATCCATCCTAATGTGAAAAAACGATTTTATATGTCTGCACTTTATATGCTTATTTTGTGCCTGTCTTTTTTCTGTTGTGAAGCACTTTGAGCTGCAAGTTTTGTATGAAATGTGCTATTATTTTATTATTATTATTATTATTATTATTATTATTATTATTATTATTATTATTATTATTATTATTATTATTATTATTATTATTATTATTATTATTATTATTATTATTATTATTATTATGTGAGTACAGTAGTCTATGTGAGTACAATGGCATCAGTCATTTGCAGTCAAACACATTCATTCTGATCTTTATGTCTCAGTTGAACTTGGTTGGCCCCTCCTGCCTACAGTATGTTTTCTTACTACCTTGTTGACACAATTTACTGTATACTATACTGTGTCTCCATTAAATAATTAAGTTTTTGTCTCATTGATTGATTGATTGATTGATTGAAAACTTTATTAACAGATTGCAGAATGGGTACAATACAGTACAGCTCAATACACACAATTGTTAAGGGGATGCAGACCAGAGAAAGACTTTCGTCTTGTTTACATCAGGGTCCCCCATTTTCAATTCATCAGGACATATATGACATACATGACATACAGATAGTCAGTACTGCTACATCTATACATTTATGACATACCAGATTTGCAAATACAAATACTCATTGTGCTCATGTAAAAAGTCTTTGAGTATTTAGAAAAGTGACAATGATGTAAACTCTTTCTGTCTCTCACACAAACACACGAGTGTATTTAAGCATTACATCACTTGCAGTCGGTTTGTGAAAAATAAACCATGCCTAGGGGTGGTCGTTAGACCCCCCTAGGCATGGTTTATTTTTCACAAATCACGACTGCAAGTGGTGTAATGCTTTTATACAACTGCCACATTCATCCAACCTTATTGCTATACAATAAACACACATTAATCGAAGATTTATTGAAAAAAACATCCGCCACAAAAAGTAGTTCCCACAACAACAAAAAAGAGAAATTGCCTCCATGTGGAAGCAGCTCGGAAGTGCATCCAACCAACTAACACATCCAACTGTCTTTCAACTAAGACATCCAACCAACTAACACATCCAACTGTCTTTCAACTAAGACATCCAACCAACTAACACATCCAACTGTCTTGCAACTAAGACATCCAACCAACTAACACATCCAACTGTCTTTCAACTAAGACATCCAACCAACTAACACATCCAACTTTTCTTTAGTTTTTAATTATGAAGTTAGCGGTTGTTATTGGAATGATTGATTGATTGAACATTTTATTACCAGATGCAGAATGGGTACAATACAGTACGGCTCAATACACACAATTGTTAAGGGGATGCAGACCTACTTTCTATAGAACTTCATTCTTAGATGCTTCTATAGAAGGTAGGTAAAACAAATTAAAAAGTTTTCTTTGCCCTATAGGAAAAAAAAAGTTTTTCTTCGCCTTTTTTTTATTTATTTTTTAAACCCTACTTTAGAGGGCCTAAACTTAACCAGTTGGAAACCAGGCGTACAGTAATAAAATTAGCAATCAATCAATCAATCAATTCAATAGGCCATAATCACTTAAAACAGCGCAGCACTCAGCTGCTTCTATGTCTCTCAGTCTGACTCTCCTCTGCCATTGCAGACAGGAGTGTGTGTGTGTTTGTGTGTGTGTGTGTGTGTGTGTGTGTGTGTGTGTGTGTGTGTGTGTGTGTGTGTGTGTGTGTGTGTGTGTGTGCGTGCGTGCGTGCGTGCGTGTGTGTGTGTGTCAGACAGTGTGAGAGAGTGAGCTCTGCAGTCAGGGGCAAGGAAGATTTTTTTTTTTTTTATTGCAAATAATCAATCCGCGATTTTTCTTTTGTTCCACAATGACTCATGACCCATAGATTACACAATCCAACATTGTGTAAGAGACTAAGACATTCGCCGTGACATAATCGGTTATTATTTAGTCGTTATGACGCTATCAACATATCCATTTGTAAAGATTATTGTCCGCCATCTTGTTTTTTTTTTAAACTCGCACGCGGAGTGATAGTGATTCGGTTGTGGGCGGGTCCTGGGACCAAGAGCGTGGAATTGTGACAGATACATACGTGTAAATTGACTGTTTCAGCCAATCAGAATCGAGATATTTGCATGCCGTTGTATAAGAGGTCACACACGCACACACACGCGCACGCACACACACACACAAACAGAACACACACAAACAGAACACACACACATAAACAGAACACACATACACACAAACACACATAAACAGAACACACATACAAACACACAGACACACACAAATAACACACACACACACAAACAGAACACACACACAGACACAAACAGAATACACACACACACACAAGTGTGAATGAGTGTGAAGTGTGAATAGAGAGAGACTGGGTCTGTGTTTGATGTGACCCCCAAGAGCTCTGGTAAAAAAAAGAAGAAAAAAAAAGCATTTTTTTTTTTTTTTAAACATTAATCTTGGGTTAAAAAATAGCGGCGTTAAAATAATTGTGGGTTAATGCGTTAATAAAGCTTTAACTTTGACAGCCTTAGTTATTACACATTCTTACACATACATGTATGTTGAACATCTGAGGTATTGATGAAGTAACAAAGGAAAAAAGCCAAAAGCACTTACTCCTCAGACATTCTTTGACAATTTTACAGCCCAAAATACAAAAAGTATCCAGGCGGAATAGGTAACAAAGGGTTGAAGAAATATTGCCTGAACTGTCAGATGCAAACTGGCTGTGTGACATAACCGAGCATCTCGCTCAATTGAATAAGAAGCTGTAGGGACGCAAACAAGTCCCACCCAAAACTTGACCAATATAGTTGTGAACTGAGACAACCCTTATTTTGTTATTTTTGAGTACAGTTACAGTTGTGTGTTCATGCAGACACATAATAGCGATTTAATTATGAATAGAAAATGGTGGACCCTGATGTAAACAAGTCGAAAGTCTTTCTCTGGTCTGCATCCCCTTAACAATTGTGTGTATTGAGCTGTACGGTACTGTACCCATTCTGTAATCTGTTAATTAAAGTTAATTAAACTATCTTCCATTAGTTGGATGTATGGCCTCTGCAAGGTTGTGTGCAGCCATTTGTTTTTGTAACATCTGCTACATCTGTCCCACGTGTTCTTTGCAGCTCACAGTTGTTAGTTCTGCCCCTCTTGACTGTGACAAAAAGGTTTTGAACAAACTTAATGTCATAGCTTGTATTTGATGATCTTCTTCTTTGTTATTTACTTGAATGGTTTGATCATTGATTAATGGAGTAATATGGGGTTCTGATAAACTAAAATTATTTGTTAAAATAACAAGCTAACATATATTTTTACATCTATGCAAATGCATATGCAATATGTATAACTTGAATAAGTAATAAATACAGAAACAACATGTTTAACAATATGTAAATGAGTAGCTACATTTATTTTACATACATTAACATTTATACGGTCTTTGGCCCTTTGAGGACCACCATAATGCTGATGTGGCCCTCTGTGGAAATGAGTTTGACACCCCTGGTCTACAGTCTATAAAGAGGCCTCGGTGGACTGACACTGGCAGCACTGACTGCACTGGGGCACTGACTGCACTGGGGCACTGACTGCACTGGGGCACTGACTGCACTGGGGCACTGACCGCACTGGGGCACTGACTGCACTGGGGCACTGACTGCACTGGGGCACTGACTGCACTGGCAGCACTGACTGCACTGGGGCACGCGGGACAGAAGGTGATGTCACTGACCATCTCTTCCTTTCTCCCTCTCCTCTGAATGCCCTCGTTTCCTTGTGGTTTGTGGACATGCTAATTAATTAACTAATTGACTTTGTGCGTATATTTACGCACATCTCCGATCGTGCGTACCTGGCGCCCGGTGGTAGAATATTATTATTGCAACGCGGAAATAAGCTTACGTGCATTAGTTTCAACACTGGCGTGTTCTGTGTATGACCCGTAATTCATTATAGTTCATTGTAAAATAGCGACAGTAGTGTAATTATTGTCAAACCCTATAAATATAGCATTTGGAATAGGTCTTTCTTTCCGAATGAATGCAGCATGGTTTATATATAGGGTTATCGGAATATACGGGGTGCACTGACTGCGCTCGAGGGGAACTGTTTTCAGAGATAGCAGATAGGAATGAATGAATGAATGAGGGCAGTCTAATTGCTGAGAGAACATAATATTAACTAGAGTTCGCTATATACCCGAGACACCTCCTTCATTTGTACCGCAATTTGAGACCGGAATTGGAGCGTGGAACAAAACGCACAAATGCCATCCCTGTGCACATTCAAGTCCTCTCCACCCTCTGGTCTTTCGCCACCGGCACGGTCCATCGTGATATTGGAGATGGATCGAGCAATAGACTGTTACTGTACCACCCATGTAGCTGTCAAAGCTCCATCACAAATACAGTTATGTGAATACAAAGGGATTCCACTCAGTGATGCGCATTTGCCTGATACATGTCGTTGCTGCATGCCGGGAGGAAGGCAATGCTGCATGTTTTCAATTCATTAAATAAAACGGATACTTTTTGCAAGGGTTTACTGACTGTCATACAAATAATCAACCAACTACATACTGTAACTTTTCAGTGCACATTTTTATTTACATTGTGACAACAACCTTGTGAGCACCCCGTACACAGACATGATGGAATTCAAGTTCAAGTTTGTATTGATCACATATAGGCAGGCTACACATGGCGTAGGCTATGGCAGTGAGATTCATTGTTCTTGTATATGCTCTCCTATTATTGTTTATATAGGCTACCTAATACCGACATCAAAATAGATTGTATGCCTCTACAAATCATATGCAGGTAGAACATTTACGGAGAACTATAATCCCAGGGTATTAATCGAACGAAACGAAGAAAAGGCATATTCCAGCATGGTTATTAATGACACCAATGGCAAACAGTGGTTAACGGTCTTTATTAGTGTTTGCGCTGCCCAGGCAGCAATGGTCTTTAGGAAGTTAATAGATATCATATCCGACATCACCGTACGTGTACATGTCTGTCTGTCAGCCTGTAGCGTATTTCTCCCATAACACGCTTCGCTCGGCTTAGTCCACTTTTCCACATTTCATGGGGGTGTTCCATTACCGTATATGGTTAATTACGGGCGGTGCTGTATGCAAATACTTTAAATCGTGCACAAGCGTGGAGCGTAGAACAAATGGTATTTATCAACACGGAGTGTGCGTAGAACCTGTGTACGCACGTGTGATAAATCCCGATTTTTCTGTGCGTACACACATTCTAAATTCTGTGCTTAACACTATCAGTGCCGACCTTGTTTACCTTTTTACCCCGTTGAATGCCATCATCCACTTCAATGTTAGCGTTAAAAACGCATAATCTATGTTTTAAATTATGGCTATGTGTCTAATCTGCCCGTCGCTTATCAATGACTTGTTTGCAGTCAACATTGTCGAAACGGATTGTTTTTTAATCGGTTCATATCCTTTTTATAGCATTTAGAAAAGCTATCGTTCTCTCAAAATTTTTCGGAAAATTGAAATATTCCCCCATAAACGGCATTTACTGGAATATTCTAGAATACACAAAAACGTTGTAATTTTTCGGCCTATTTATGAATCGTTTTCAAATAAACGCTAGATTATCGATAGTATATGTGTACTTATGCACGCTATAGAGGCAGGCTGAAAATCGATTCTCTTATTTCCTCATCAGCGATCACAGCCACACAGCCACACACAGCATAGGGCAAACGCTTATATCTCCGTGAAAACAGGTCTGATTATCCTAAGACTGGTTAAATAGATTCCTTACTTGAGATCAGATGTTATCCAAAAAGATTATTCCAATTCCTGATTGCCATTCCAAATATCGATCACGCTTATTGATTACAGTGTTGGTACTGTAAATACATAATCGTCGCTGTTCTGAGGGCCGGCGATCACTTGGTCTCTTCAGATGCCTTGACGGAAAAATGTAATCAGCAAACGAACCACTCCCCCTGCATCAATCTGAGCTGATGGGGTGCAGTTACACAGGGAGAGACGATAGGGGGCGGTATCTTCCAAATTGAGCTCAGAGAGACTCTGCAGCACTAACCCGAGGCTCGATTGATGAAATATGAATTCAAATCGCCAATAAAAAAGAATACGGCAAACAAACGACATTTTGCGTCGTCAGCACTCAATGGGGGGGTCTGATAAGATGACAATTGTTGTGGCTGGCACTCAAAGTGTTAAGAACGAAAATAGAACACTTTCTAAGCATTGTTGATAAATGAGGGCCGACTCTATCACCCTGCCCTCACATTCATTACTGGTGATAGATAAGTCAGTACTTTATGAGATGGTTGGTTGGCCCTCTCTGACGATAGAGGCACAACAAACACTGATAATTGTAAAATTTTAAGGCCCTTATACTACATCATTATTGGAATGGAATTTTGGAACCTATGGAACCCGTTCTAGTGACTGGCTGGTCCTTAAGGTGCCTGGGCCCTCATTTATCAACAGTTCTTAGAAAGTCTTCTACTTTCGTTCGTAAGCACAGAATTTAGAATGTGTGTACGGGGGGGGGGGTTTCCAGAGCCGGGGGGCTCCTCATCTCCCCTGGTGTTGAGCCTGGTCCTGGGCTCCTCCAGCAGCAGCTCTGTCTCCCCTGGTGTTGAGCCTGGTCCTGGGCTCCTCCAGCAGCAGCTCTGTCTCCCCTGGTGTTGAGCCTGGTCCTGGGCTCCTCCAGCAGCAGCTCTGTCTCCCCTGGTGTTGAGCCTGGTCCTGGGCTCCTCCTCCAGCAGCTCTGTCTCCCCTGGTGTTGAGCCTGGTCCTGGGCTCCTCCAGCAGCTCTGTCTCCCCTGGTGTTGAGCCTGGTCCTGGGCTCCTCCAGCAGCAGCTCTGTCTCCCCTGGTGTTGAGCCTGGTCCTGGGCTCCTCCAGCAGCAGCTCTGTCTCCCCTGGTGTTGAGCCTGGTCCTGGGCTCCTCCTCCTCCTCCAGCAGCTCTGTCTCCCCTGGTGTTGAGCCTGGTCCTGGGCTCCTCCTCCAGCAGCAGCTCTGTCTCCCCTGGTGTTGAGCCTGGTCCTGGGCTCCTCCTCCAGCAGCAGCTCTGTCTCCCCTGGTGTTGAGCCTGGTCCTGGGCTCCTCCAGCAGCAGCTCTGTCTCCCCTGGTGTTGAGCCTGGTCCTGGGCTCCTCCTCCAGCAGCAGCTCTGTCTCCCCTGGTGTTGAGCCTGGTCCTGGGCTCCTCCAGCAGCAGCTCTGTCTCCCCTGGTGTTGAGCCTGGTCCTGGGCTCCTCCTCCAGCAGCAGCTCTGTCTCCCCTGGTGTTGAGCCTGGTCCTGGGCTCCTCCAGCAGCTCTGTCTCCCCTGGTGTTGAGCCTGGTCCTGGGCTCCTCCAGCAGCAGCTCTGTCTCCCCTGGTGTTGAGCCTGGTCCTGGGCTCCTCCTCCAGCAGCAGCAGCTCTGTCTCCCCTGGTGTTGAGCCTGGTCATGGGCTCCTCCAGCAGCTCTGTCTCCCCTGGTGTTGAGCCTGGTCCTGGGCTCCTCCAGCAGCTCTGTCTCCCCTGGTGTTGAGCCTGGTCCTGGGCTCCTCCTCCAGCAGCTCTGTCTCCCCTGGTGTTGAGCCTGGTCCTGGGCTCCTCCTCCAGCAGCAGCTCTGTCTCCCCTGGTGTTGAGCCTGGTCCTGGGCTCCTCCAGCAGCAGCTCTGTCTCCCCTGGTGTTGAGCCTGGTCCTGGGCTCCTCCTCCAGCAGCAGCTCTGTCTCCCCTGGTGTTGAGCCTGGTCCTGGGCTCCTCCTCCAGCAGCTCTGTCTCCCCTGGTGTTGAGCCTGGTCCTGGGCTCCTCCAGCAGCAGCTCTGTCTCCCCTGGTGTTGAGCCTGGTCCTGGGCTCCTCCTCCAGCAGCAGCTCTGTCTCCCCTGGTGTTGAGCCTGGTCCTGGGCTCCTCCTCCAGCAGCAGCTCTGTCTCCCCTGGTGTTGAGCCTGGTCCTGGGCTCCTCCTCCAGCAGCAGCTCTGTCTCCCCTGGTGTTGAGCCTGGTCCTGGGCTCCTCCTCCAGCAGCAGCTCTGTCTCCCCTGGTGTTGAGCCTGGTCCTGGGCTCCTCCTCCAGCAGCAGCTCTGTCTCCCCTGGTGTTGAGCCTGGTCCTGGGCTCCTCCAGCAGCTCTGTCTCCCCTGGTGTTGAGCCTGGTCCTGGGCTCCTCCAGCAGCAGCTCTGTCTCCCCTGGTGTTGAGCCTGGTCCTGGGCTCCTCCTCCAGCAGCAGCTCTGTCTCCCCTGGTGTTGAGCCTGGTCCTGGGCTCCTCCAGCAGCAGCTCTGTCTCCCCTGGTGTTGAGCCTGGTCCTGGGCTCCTCCTCCAGCAGCAGCAGCTCTGTCTCCCCTGGTGTTGAGCCTGGTCATGGGCTCCTCCAGCAGCTCTGTCTCCCCTGGTGTTGAGCCTGGTCCTGGGCTCCTCCAGCAGCTCTGTCTCCCCTGGTGTTGAGCCTGGTCCTGGGCTCCTCCTCCAGCAGCTCTGTCTCCCCTGGTGTTGAGCCTGGTCCTGGGCTCCTCCTCCAGCAGCAGCTCTGTCTCCCCTGGTGTTGAGCCTGGTCCTGGGCTCCTCCAGCAGCAGCTCTGTCTCCCCTGGTGTTGAGCCTGGTCCTGGGCTCCTCCTCCAGCAGCAGCTCTGTCTCCCCTGGTGTTGAGCCTGGTCCTGGGCTCCTCCTCCTCCAGCAGCTCTGTCTCCCCTGGTGTTGAGCCTGGTCCTGGGCTCCTCCTCCAGCAGCAGCTCTGTCTCCCCTGGTGTTGAGCCTGGTCCTGGGCTCCTCCTCCTCCAGCAGCTCTGTCTCCCCTGGTGTTGAGCCTGGTCCTGGGCACCTCCAGCAGCAGCTCTGTCTCCCCTGGTGTTGAGCCTGGTCCTGGGCTCCTCCTCCTCCAGCAGCTCTGTCTCCCCTGGTGTTGAGCCTGGTCCTGGGCTCCTCCTCCAGCAGCTCTGTCTCCCCTGGTGTTGAGCCTGGTCCTGGGCTCCTCCAGCAGCAGCAGCTCTGTCTCCCCTGGTGTTGAGCCTGGTCCTGGGCTCCTCCAGCAGCACCTCTGTCTCCCCTGGTGTTGAGCCTGGTCCTGGGCTCCTCCTCCAGCAGCTCTGTCTCCCCTGGTGTTGAGCCTGGTCCTGGGCTCCTCCAGCAGCAGCTCTGTCTCCCCTGGTGTTGAGCCTGGTCCTGGGCTCCTCCAGCAGCTCTGTCTCCCCTGGTGTTGAGCCTGGTCCTGGGCTCCTCCTCCAGCAGCTCTGTCTCCCCTGGTGTTGAGCCTGGTCCTGGGCTCCTCCTCCAGCAGCAGCTCTGTCTCCCCTGGTGTTGAGCCTGGTCCTGGGCTCCTCCTCCAGCAGCTCTGTCTCCCCTGGTGTTGAGCCTGGTCCTGGGCTCCTCCAGCAGCAGCTCTGTCTCCCCTGGTGTTGAGCCTGGTCCTGGGCTCCTCCTCCAGCAGCTCTGTCTCCCCTGGTGTTGAGCCTGGTCCTGGGCTCCTCCAGCAGCTCTGTCTCCCCTGGTGTTGAGCCTGGTCCTGGGCTCCTCCAGCAGCTCTGTCTCCCCTGGTGTTGAGCCTGGTCCTGGGCTCCTCCTCCAGCAGCAGCTCTGTCTCCCCTGGTGTTGAGCCTGGTCCTGGGCTCCTCCTCCAGCAGCTCTGTCTCCCCTGGTGTTGAGCCTGGTCCTGGGCTCCTCCTCCTCCAGCAGCTCTGTCTCCCCTGGTGTTGAGCCTGGTCCTGGGCTCCTCCTCCAGCAGCTCTGTCTCCCCTGGTGTTGAGCCTGGTCCTGGGCTCCTCCTCCAGCAGCAGCTCTGTCTCCCCTGGTGTTGAGCCTGGTCCTGGGCTCCTCCTCCAGCAGCAGCTCTGTCTCCCCTGGTGTTGAGCCTGGTCCTGGGCTCCTCCTCCTCCAGCAGCTCTGTCTCCCCTGGTGTTGAGCCTGGTCCTGAGCTCCTCCTCCAGCAGCAGCTCTGTCTCCCCTGGTGTTGAGCCTGGTCCTGGGCTCCTCCAGCAGCAGCTCTGTCTCCCCTGGTGTTGAGCCTGGTCCTGGGCTCCTCCTCCAGCAGCAGCTCTGTCTCCCCTGGTGTTGAGCCTGGTCCTGGGCTCCTCCAGCAGCTCTATCTCCCCTGGTGTTGAGCCTGGTCCTGGGCTCCTCCAGCAGCAGCTCTGTCTCCCCTGGTGTTGAGCCTGGTCCTGGGCTCCTCCAGCAGCAGCTCTGTCTCCCCTGGTGTTGAGCCTGGTCCTGGGCTCCTCCTCCAGCAGCTCTGTCTCCCCTGGTGTTGAGCCTGGTCCTGGGCTCCTCCTCCTCCAGCAGCAGCTCTGTCTCCCCTGGTGTTGAGCCTGGTCCTGGGCTCCTCCTCCAGCAGCTCTGTCTCCCCTGGTGTTGAGCCTGGTCCTGGGCTCCTCCTCCAGCAGCAGCTCTGTCTCCCCTGGTGTTGAGCCTGGTCCTGGGCTCCTCCTCCAGCAGCTCTGTCTCCCCTGGTGTTGAGCCTGGTCCTGGGCTCCTCCTCCAGCAGCAGCTCTGTCTCCCCTGGTGTTGAGCCTGGTCCTGGGCTCCTCCTCCAGCAGCAGCTCTGTCTCCCCTGGTGTTGAGCCTGGTCCTGGGCTCCTCCTCCAGCAGCAGCTCTGTCTCCCCTGGTGTTGAGCCTGGTCCTGGGCTCCTCCAGCAGCAGCAGCTCTGTCTCCCCTGGTGTTGAGCCTGGTCCTGGGCTCCTCCTCCTCCAGCAGCTCTGTCTCCCCTGGTGTTGAGCCTGGTCCTGGGCTCCTCCAGCAGCAGCTCTGTCTCCCCTGGTGTTGAGCCTGGTCCTGGGCTCCTCCTCCTCCAGCAGCTCTGTCTCCCCTGGTGTTGAGCCTGGTCCTGGGCTCCTCCAGCAGCAGCTCTGTCTCCCCTGGTGTTGAGCCTGGTCCTGGGCTCCTCCTCCAGCAGCAGCTCTGTCTCCCCTGGTGTTGAGCCTGGTCCTGGGCTCCTCCAGCAGCAGCTCTGTCTCCCCTGGTGTTGAGCCTGGTCCTGGGCTCCTCCAGCAGCAGCTCTGTCTCCCCTGGTGTTGAGCCTGGTCCTGGGCTCCTCCTCCAGCAGCTCTGTCTCCCCTGGTGTTGAGCCTGGTCCTGGGCTCCTCCTCCTCCAGCAGCTCTGTCTCCCCTGGTTTAGAGCCTGGTCCTGGGCTCCTCCTCCAGCAGCTCTGTCTCCCCTGGTGTTGAGCCTGGTCCTGGGCTCCTCCTCCAGCAGCTCTGTCTCCCCTGGTGTTGAGCCTGGTCCTGGGCTCCTCCTCCAGCAGCAGCTCTGTCTCCCCTGGTGTTGAGCCTGGTCCTGGGCTCCTCCAGCAGCAGCTCTGTCTCCCCTGGTGTTGAGCCTGGTCCTGGGCTCCTCCAGCAGCTCTGTCTCCCCTGGTGTTGAGCCTGGTCCTGGGCTCCTCCTCCTCCAGCAGCTCTGTCTCCCCTGGTGTTGAGCCTGGTCCTGGGCTCCTCCTCCAGCAGCAGCTCTGTCTCCCCTGGTGTTGAGCCTGGTCCTGGGCTCCTCCTCCAGCAGCAGCTCTGTCTCCCCTGGTGTTGAGCCTGGTCCTGGGCTCCTCCTCCAGCAGCAGCTCTGTCTCCCCTGGTGTTGAGCCTGGTCCTGGGCTCCTCCTCCAGCAGCAGCTCTGTCTCCCCTGGTGTTGAGCCTGGTCCTGGGCTCCTCCAGCAGCTCTGTCTCCCCTGGTGTTGAGCCTGGTCCTGGGCTCCTCCTCCAGCAGCAGCTCTGTCTCCCCTGGTGTTGAGCCTGGTCCTGGGCTCCTCCAGCAGCTCTGTCTCCCCTGGTGTTGAGCCTGGTCCTGGGCTCCTCCTCCAGCAGCAGCTCTGTCTCCCCTGGTGTTGAGCCTGGTCCTGGGCTCCTCCAGCAGCTCTGTCTCCCCTGGTGTTGAGCCTGGTCCTGGGCTCCTCCTCCAGCAGCAGCTCTGTCTCCCCTGGTGTTGAGCCTGGTCCTGGGCTCCTCCAGCAGCTCTGTCTCCCCTGGTGTTGAGCCTGGTCCTGGGCTCCTCCAGCAGCAGCTCTGTCTCCCCTGGTGTTGAGCCTGGTCCTGGGCTCCTCCTCCAGCAGCTCTGTCTCCCCTGGTGTTGAGCCTGGTCCTGGGCTCCTCCTCCAGCAGCAGCTCTGTCTCCCCTGGTGTTGAGCCTGGTCCTGGGCTCCTCCTCCTCCAGCAGCTCTGTCTCCCCTGGTGTTGAGCCTGGTCCTGGGCACCTCCAGCAGCAGCTCTGTCTCCCCTGGTGTTGAGCCTGGTCCTGGGCTCCTCCTCCTCCAGCAGCTCTGTCTCCCCTGGTGTTGAGCCTGGTCCTGGGCTCCTCCTCCAGCAGCTCTGTCTCCCCTGGTGTTGAGCCTGGTCCTGGGCTCCTCCAGCAGCAGCAGCTCTGTCTCCCCTGGTGTTGAGCCTGGTCCTGGGCTCCTCCAGCAGCACCTCTGTCTCCCCTGGTGTTGAGCCTGGTCCTGGGCTCCTCCTCCAGCAGCTCTGTCTCCCCTGGTGTTGAGCCTGGTCCTGGGCTCCTCCAGCAGCAGCTCTGTCTCCCCTGGTGTTGAGCCTGGTCCTGGGCTCCTCCAGCAGCTCTGTCTCCCCTGGTGTTGAGCCTGGTCCTGGGCTCCTCCTCCAGCAGCTCTGTCTCCCCTGGTGTTGAGCCTGGTCCTGGGCTCCTCCTCCAGCAGCAGCTCTGTCTCCCCTGGTGTTGAGCCTGGTCCTGGGCTCCTCCTCCAGCAGCTCTGTCTCCCCTGGTGTTGAGCCTGGTCCTGGGCTCCTCCAGCAGCAGCTCTGTCTCCCCTGGTGTTGAGCCTGGTCCTGGGCTCCTCCTCCAGCAGCTCTGTCTCCCCTGGTGTTGAGCCTGGTCCTGGGCTCCTCCAGCAGCTCTGTCTCCCCTGGTGTTGAGCCTGGTCCTGGGCTCCTCCAGCAGCTCTGTCTCCCCTGGTGTTGAGCCTGGTCCTGGGCTCCTCCTCCAGCAGCAGCTCTGTCTCCCCTGGTGTTGAGCCTGGTCCTGGGCTCCTCCTCCAGCAGCTCTGTCTCCCCTGGTGTTGAGCCTGGTCCTGGGCTCCTCCTCCTCCAGCAGCTCTGTCTCCCCTGGTGTTGAGCCTGGTCCTGGGCTCCTCCTCCAGCAGCTCTGTCTCCCCTGGTGTTGAGCCTGGTCCTGGGCTCCTCCTCCAGCAGCAGCTCTGTCTCCCCTGGTGTTGAGCCTGGTCCTGGGCTCCTCCTCCAGCAGCAGCTCTGTCTCCCCTGGTGTTGAGCCTGGTCCTGGGCTCCTCCTCCTCCAGCAGCTCTGTCTCCCCTGGTGTTGAGCCTGGTCCTGAGCTCCTCCTCCAGCAGCAGCTCTGTCTCCCCTGGTGTTGAGCCTGGTCCTGGGCTCCTCCAGCAGCAGCTCTGTCTCCCCTGGTGTTGAGCCTGGTCCTGGGCTCCTCCTCCAGCAGCAGCTCTGTCTCCCCTGGTGTTGAGCCTGGTCCTGGGCTCCTCCAGCAGCTCTATCTCCCCTGGTGTTGAGCCTGGTCCTGGGCTCCTCCAGCAGCAGCTCTGTCTCCCCTGGTGTTGAGCCTGGTCCTGGGCTCCTCCAGCAGCAGCTCTGTCTCCCCTGGTGTTGAGCCTGGTCCTGGGCTCCTCCTCCAGCAGCTCTGTCTCCCCTGGTGTTGAGCCTGGTCCTGGGCTCCTCCTCCTCCAGCAGCAGCTCTGTCTCCCCTGGTGTTGAGCCTGGTCCTGGGCTCCTCCTCCAGCAGCTCTGTCTCCCCTGGTGTTGAGCCTGGTCCTGGGCTCCTCCTCCAGCAGCAGCTCTGTCTCCCCTGGTGTTGAGCCTGGTCCTGGGCTCCTCCTCCAGCAGCTCTGTCTCCCCTGGTGTTGAGCCTGGTCCTGGGCTCCTCCTCCAGCAGCAGCTCTGTCTCCCCTGGTGTTGAGCCTGGTCCTGGGCTCCTCCTCCAGCAGCAGCTCTGTCTCCCCTGGTGTTGAGCCTGGTCCTGGGCTCCTCCTCCAGCAGCAGCTCTGTCTCCCCTGGTGTTGAGCCTGGTCCTGGGCTCCTCCAGCAGCAGCAGCTCTGTCTCCCCTGGTGTTGAGCCTGGTCCTGGGCTCCTCCTCCTCCAGCAGCTCTGTCTCCCCTGGTGTTGAGCCTGGTCCTGGGCTCCTCCAGCAGCAGCTCTGTCTCCCCTGGTGTTGAGCCTGGTCCTGGGCTCCTCCTCCTCCAGCAGCTCTGTCTCCCCTGGTGTTGAGCCTGGTCCTGGGCTCCTCCAGCAGCAGCTCTGTCTCCCCTGGTGTTGAGCCTGGTCCTGGGCTCCTCCTCCAGCAGCAGCTCTGTCTCCCCTGGTGTTGAGCCTGGTCCTGGGCTCCTCCAGCAGCAGCTCTGTCTCCCCTGGTGTTGAGCCTGGTCCTGGGCTCCTCCAGCAGCAGCTCTGTCTCCCCTGGTGTTGAGCCTGGTCCTGGGCTCCTCCTCCAGCAGCTCTGTCTCCCCTGGTGTTGAGCCTGGTCCTGGGCTCCTCCTCCTCCAGCAGCTCTGTCTCCCCTGGTTTAGAGCCTGGTCCTGGGCTCCTCCTCCAGCAGCTCTGTCTCCCCTGGTGTTGAGCCTGGTCCTGGGCTCCTCCTCCAGCAGCTCTGTCTCCCCTGGTGTTGAGCCTGGTCCTGGGCTCCTCCTCCAGCAGCAGCTCTGTCTCCCCTGGTGTTGAGCCTGGTCCTGGGCTCCTCCAGCAGCAGCTCTGTCTCCCCTGGTGTTGAGCCTGGTCCTGGGCTCCTCCAGCAGCTCTGTCTCCCCTGGTGTTGAGCCTGGTCCTGGGCTCCTCCTCCTCCAGCAGCTCTGTCTCCCCTGGTGTTGAGCCTGGTCCTGGGCTCCTCCTCCAGCAGCAGCTCTGTCTCCCCTGGTGTTGAGCCTGGTCCTGGGCTCCTCCTCCAGCAGCAGCTCTGTCTCCCCTGGTGTTGAGCCTGGTCCTGGGCTCCTCCTCCAGCAGCAGCTCTGTCTCCCCTGGTGTTGAGCCTGGTCCTGGGCTCCTCCTCCAGCAGCAGCTCTGTCTCCCCTGGTGTTGAGCCTGGTCCTGGGCTCCTCCAGCAGCTCTGTCTCCCCTGGTGTTGAGCCTGGTCCTGGGCTCCTCCTCCAGCAGCAGCTCTGTCTCCCCTGGTGTTGAGCCTGGTCCTGGGCTCCTCCAGCAGCTCTGTCTCCCCTGGTGTTGAGCCTGGTCCTGGGCTCCTCCTCCAGCAGCAGCTCTGTCTCCCCTGGTGTTGAGCCTGGTCCTGGGCTCCTCCAGCAGCAGCTCTGTCTCCCCTGGTGTTGAGCCTGGTCCTGGGCTCCTCCTCCAGCAGCAGCTCTGTCTCCCCTGGTGTTGAGCCTGGTCCTGGGCTCCTCCAGCAGCAGCTCTGTCTCCCCTGGTGTTGAGCCTGGTCCTGGGCTCCTCCAGCAGCAGCTCTGTCTCCCCTGGTGTTGAGCCTGGTCCTGGGCTCCTCCTCCAGCAGCTCTGTCTCCCCTGGTGTTGAGCCTGGTCCTGGGCTCCTCCTCCAGCAGCAGCTCTGTCTCCCCTGGTGTTGAGCCTGGTCCTGGGCTCCTCCTCCAGCAGCAGCTCTGTCTCCCCTGGTGTTGAGCCTGGTCCTGGGCTCCTCCAGCAGCAGCTCTGTCTCCCCTGGTGTTGAGCCTGGTCCTGGGCTCCTCCTCCAGCAGCAGCTCTGTCTCCCCTGGTGTTGAGCCTGGTCCTGGGCTCCTCCTCCAGCAGCAGCTCTGTCTCCCCTGGTGTTGAGCCTGGTCCTGGGCTCCTCCTCCAGCAGCAGCTCTGTCTCCCCTGGTGTTGAGCCTGGTCCTGGGCTCCTCCAGCAGCAGCAGCTCTGTCTCCCCTGGTGTTGAGCCTGGTCCTGGGCTCCTCCTCCAGCAGCTCTGTCTCCCCTGGTGTTGAGCCTGGTCCTGGGCTCCTCCTCCAGCAGCAGCTGTCTCCCCTGGTGTTGAGCCTGGTCCTGGGCTCCTCCTCCAGCAGCAGCTCTGTCTCCCCTGGTGTTGAGCCTGGTCCTGGGCTCCTCCTCCAGCAGCTCTGTCTCCCCTGGTGTTGAGCCTGGTCCTGGGCTCCTCCAGCAGCAGCTCTGTCTCCCCTGGTGTTGAGCCTGGTCCTGGGCTCCTCCTCCAGCAGCAGCTCTGTCTCCCCTGGTGTTGAGCCTGGTCCTGGGCTCCTCCTCCAGCAGCTCTGTCTCCCCTGGTGTTGAGCCTGGTCCTGGGCTCCTCCTCCAGCAGCAGCTCTGTCTCCCCTGGTGTTGAGCCTGGTCCTGGGCTCCTCCAGCAGCAGCAGCTCTGTCTCCCCTGGTGTTGAGCCTGGTCCTGGGCTCCTCCAGCAGCTCTGTCTCCCCTGGTGTTGAGCCTGGTCCTGGGCTCCTCCAGCAGCAGCTCTGTCTCCCCTGGTGTTGAGCCTGGTCCTGAGCTCCTCCTCCAGCAGCTCTGTCTCCCCTGGTGTTGAGCCTGGTCCTGAGCTCCTCCTCCAGCAGCTCTGTCTCCCCTGGTGTTGAGCCTGGTCCTGGGCTCCTCCTCCAGCAGCAGCTCTGTCTCCCCTGGTGTTGAGCCTGGTCCTGGGCTCCTCCAGCAGCAGCTCTGTCTCCCCTGGTGTTGAGCCTGGTCCTGGGCTCCTCCTCCAGCAGCAGCTCTGTCTCCCCTGGTGTTGAGCCTGGTCCTGGGCTCCTCCAGCAGCAGCTCTGTCTCCCCTGGTGTTGAGCCTGGTCCTGGGCTCCTCCAGCAGCAGCTCTGTCTCCCCTGGTGTTGAGCCTGGTCCTGGGCTCCTCCAGCAGCAGCTCTGTCTCCCCTGGTGTTGAGCCTGGTCCTGGGCCCCTCCAGCAGCTCTGTCTCCCCTGGTGTTGAGCCTGGTCCTGGGCTCCTCCTCCAGCAGCAGCTCTGTCTCCCCTGGTGTTGAGCCTGGTCCTGGGCTCCTCCAGCAGCAGCTCTGTCTCCCCTGGTGTTGAGCCTGGTCCTGGGCTCCTCCAGCAGCAGCTCTGTCTCCCCTGGTGTTGAGCCTGGTCCTGGGCTCCTCCTCCAGCAGCTCTGTCTCCCCTGGTGTTGAGCCTGGTCCTGGGCTCCTCCTCCAGCAGCAGCTCTGTCTCCCCTGGTGTTGAGCCTGGTCCTGGGCTCCTCCAGCAGCAGCAGCTCTGTCTCCCCTGGTGTTGAGCCTGGTCCTGGGCTCCTCCTCCAGCAGCTCTGTCTCCCCTGGTGTTGAGCCTGGTCCTGGGCTCCTCCAGCAGCAGCTCTGTCTCCCCTGGTGTTGAGCCTGGTCCTGGGCTCCTCCAGCAGCTCTGTCTCCCCTGGTGTTGAGCCTGGTCCTGGGCTCCTCCTCCAGCAGCAGCTCTGTCTCCCCTGGTGTTGAGCCTGGTCCTGGGCTCCTCCAGCAGCAGCTCTGTCTCCCCTGGTGTTGAGCCTGGTCCTGAGCTCCTCCTCCAGCAGCTCTGTCTCCCCTGGTGTTGAGCCTGGTCCTGAGCTCCTCCTCCAGCAGCTCTGTCTCCCCTGGTGTTGAGCCTGGTCCTGGGCTCCTCCTCCAGCAGCAGCTCTGTCTCCCCTGGTGTTGAGCCTGGTCCTGGGCTCCTCCAGCAGCAGCTCTGTCTCCCCTGGTGTTGAGCCTGGTCCTGGGCTCCTCCTCCAGCAGCAGCTCTGTCTCCCCTGGTGTTGAGCCTGGTCCTGGGCTCCTCCTCCAGCAGCAGCTCTGTCTCCCCTGGTGTTGAGCCTGGTCCTGGGCTCCTCCTCCTCCAGCAGCTCTGTCTCCCCTGGTGTTGAGCCTGGTCCTGGGCTCCTCCAGCAGCAGCTCTGTCTCCCCTGGTGTTGAGCCTGGTCCTGGGCTCCTCCTCCAGCAGCTCTGTCTCCCCTGGTGTTGAGCCTGGTCCTGGGCTCCTCCTCCTCCAGCAGCTCTGTCTCCCCTGGTGTTGAGCCGGGTCCTGGGCTCCTCCAGCAGCAGCTCTGTCTCCCCTGGTGTTGAGCCTGGTCCTGGGCTCCTCCAGCAGCTCTGTCTCCCCTGGTGTTGAGCCTGGTCCTGGGCTCCTCCTCCAGCAGCAGCTCTGTCTCCCCTGGTGTTGAGCCTGGTCCTGGGCTCCTCCAGCAGCAGCTCTGTCTCCCCTGGTGTTGAGCCTGGTCCTGGGCTCCTCCTCCAGCAGCAGCTCTGTCTCCCCTGGTGTTGAGCCTGGTCCTGGGCTCCTCCAGCAGCAGCTCTGTCTCCCCTGGTGTTGAGCCTGGTCCTGGGCTCCTCCAGCAGCAGCTCTGTCTCCCCTGGTGTTGAGCCTGGTCCTGGGCTCCTCCAGCAGCAGCTCTGTCTCCCCTGGTGTTGAGCCTGGTCCTGGGCCCCTCCAGCAGCTCTGTCTCCCCTGGTGTTGAGCCTGGTCCTGGGCTCCTCCTCCAGCAGCAGCTCTGTCTCCCCTGGTGTTGAGCCTGGTCCTGGGCTCCTCCAGCAGCAGCTCTGTCTCCCCTGGTGTTGAGCCTGGTCCTGGGCTCCTCCAGCAGCAGCTGGTCAGCAGACCTTAGGGCTCTGGATGGGGTGAGGTGATGTAGGAGCTCGGCCAGGTACAGTGGAGCCAGCCCGTGTAGTGCTTTAAAAACAGTCAGTAAAAGTTTAAAATCAATACGGAAACGGACGGGGAGCCAGTGGAGAGAAGCCAGGACTGGTGTGATGTGGTCACGTTTCCTGGTACCGGAAAGCAGGCGGGCAGACGCATTTTGTACCAGTTGCAGGTGACGGAGCAGCAACTGGTCAATGCCGACATACAACGCATTGCAGTAATCCAGCCGGGTCGAGATAAAGGCATGGATCACCCTCTCCAGATCCTTCTGGGAGAGGTATGGTTTGGTCTTGGCCAGGAGTCTGAGGTGGGAAAAGCTGGTTTTAACCACAGAGCTAACCTGCTTATCAAATTTAAAATGTCTAGGATCCTCTGGACGCCAAGTGTGCTGTGATTCTTTCTCTCTCTCTCTTCCTTCACTTTTCCCCCTCATTCTTTTCCACCTTCCTCTCACCCCCACTCCTCCCCCCCTCCCCCCTCCCCCCTCCCCCCCTCCCCCCTCTCTCCGGCTCCCCTGTGTCTCCCTGGGGCCGGTAAACTGCGTGACTGAATCCTAATGCCTGCCAGCCCACACCAGGGTTCATAGACTGGAGGGGGACTG
>NW_028171769.1:0-2500 GCF_963971535.1 Notolepis coatsorum
GCGGCTTATTCTCTTTAAATGGAAACACAACCAACCTCCATCTCAAGGAATTAAGGAATTACCATTGTCCATAAAACTCAGATTCTCACTCAAAGGCCCTAATGGTTCCATTAACACCTTTGAGAAAACCTGGAGACCACTTTTAAAGCACATAGAATCCTTGACATCCAAATCAAATCAAATCAAATTTATTTATAGGGCCCGACAACACACGTTAATGTCCCCATGGGCCGTACATGTCTTCTTTAAACAAGTCAAGAAGACAACATAACAATAAGTCAAGAACAGAACAAGAACACCATAAGGTCCAAAGATTTTTTAGATGAATGCAAATAAATGAAAGAATGCAAGCACTCCCAGACATACCCCACGCGAAGGTAAGGAAAAACTCACTAAAACCTAACAATAGGGAAAAAAAAGCTCCACAGGCAGTGTGGAGGAGAGAAACCTTAGAAGGGCCGTTCAAGGGGGGATCTCCCTTCTTAGATGTTGGTGATAGTAGTGTTGCAGACGGACAGTTGGTAAGCATGCACTCATGTGTGTAGTGGAACACAGATGAGTGCATGCAATATCCCTGCCTGACTGTGATGATTTAGCCTCCCCTCTGTTTTTTCCCTATTTTAATTAATTTCTTTCAATTGTTTGTCTTCTCACCGCAGTTACATTAGTATCGTAGTTATGTTTTAAATATATATTTTATATTATATATTATTATATATATATATTTTATTGTTTTTTGTGTATGTTTGTTATCGCTCTCCGTGGGTGGGATGGGGAGGGGCTAGGGGATAGGAACAGGAAATGGGGGGGGGGGGGGAGGGGGGGGGGAAGATGTATAATTTGCATAACTATCTATACTTTTAATTTGTTGAAAACTATTTGGACCCCATCGTCATGAAAAGTGGCACGCGGTAAATCCTCCTCTGTAAATAAAAGAAAAAAGCATCTATCCGCCTCGTTTTGTCAGCAATTAATCCGTTAAAACGACGACAGCACCTCCCACTCAGAGCAATTGGCCGCAATTAAAACTATTGTAAAAAAGCCATTAAACACTTAGAGATATTTCAACCCCGCCTGTCACATTTGATCCCATTGGAAACGGGAGTACTTGACTCCGCGGTAAGAGGTAAATGGGATTTACCGTAAATTAAAGAGTATAGCTTTAGTCAATCAAATGGAAGTGTTCCCAGCAGCACTCTACCGGGCGCTCGGTCTCCGTATAGCGCCAGACTCAAGAGGACTCGCCGGGCTCGTTTGCCATATTGCAGTTTAGACCGATCTGCTAGGTGCACTGCAGTCAGTGTGTGAATCATCTCATCTCACGGTGAATCTTTGTTCGTTCAGACTCTGAGTCACGTACAGTGGATTTTATTTTATTTTATTTTATTAAGGATCTCCATTAGCTGGTGCCATAGCAACCAGCTATTCACACACACAAAAAAACATACAAAAACAATTATTATTGCAAAAACTAAATTATTAAAAGTCAGTACTCAACACACACAGAATAATGAAACTAACAATTAAGATGGCTAAAATGACATGCAAGCACAGAAACAGAAACAAACAAAAAACAAAACAAAATACTTTACAGTGTTAAAAAAAGATGTACGATTATTTAAAAAAAAGTTAATCTACTGTAAACGCAGCAAATGCTCTAAAAATAAAATATCTCCTTAAAGCGTTGGTTTTTGGACCTGGCTATTCAAGCTGCCCACTACTGGAACCTCTAGTGTAATGCTCGTGCACAGTATTACTAAAAACAATCTGTTTATGTATAAAAACAGGAGTTTTACTGCTCATGACCAACTTGAACAGCACAAGTATATTAAAATACAATCTATTTTCAACGTTAAGCCAAGAGAGGAGGCAACAGAGAGGAACCATAGCTGTGGACACGTTTTGTTTTCACCGTAACACTAATAGACAGGGGTGTAAAAAGTACCCATAAATTATACTTAAGTGAAAGTATGGGTACCGTCTCAAAATCGTACTCAAGTAAAAGTCAGAGTATCTGGCTAAAAACACACTTGGGAGTAAAAGTCAAAAAGGTTTCTACTTTTACTCAAGTACTAAGTAAAAGTAAAGTAAAGTAAAAACTTTTTCTTCATTCCGGGGGCAATGAAATGTTCCGTTTCGTCCTCTTCAACGCTCGTACTATCGTTTGTGGCCGTCTTCTGTAGCTTGTCACTCTGACTGTGTGAGGTTTTGTCCGCTGCTCACCTACTCTTTCCTTCCTTTTAGCCTACTGTTTAGGAATTCCCTTCTCACTCACTCTCACTAGCCCCCACCCTCTCGTTCTTTACTCTCGTTTTCTCTCAGTGGCCACACCTGTACTACCTGTCATTATGTGTTTGATTGGTCTGGTGCCGAACTCACTCTTTTAGTTCGATTATCAATTACCTCTCGCACCTGTGGTGCATTCTAATTAGTTCCCCTGTGGGCTTTAAATACCTGGCTCTTCCACTCTGTTCCTCGTGGGGTCGTGTTGTAACATGCC
>NW_028171769.1:7500-16888 GCF_963971535.1 Notolepis coatsorum
ACATTTTACCTCTGAAGAATGTGACAGTGGTGATAGGAGTGAGGTTTCTTATCGGTAAAACAACATTACATTCAGGACCTACTACACGCCATTTAAATCTGTATTTCTTCCCTTTCCACAGATGGAACACACGGCTCACACTGAATATACTTAACAAGTATAGCAGCTCAACGCTTTAATTATGGTCATACGTCAAAGAGACTCATCGATCGGCCTCGAGCGGAGACTTAGGCCTAATATCTTATATCTTACTTTATGATCCGAGATCCATTCTTTAAATAGAAGACGGGTCACCGTGTCAATACGCTAGTTACATCTGAGCTCAACACACCCCCCGCCCCCCCCTCTCCGCCGACGAGATAGCCATACGGGTGGAGAAAGTCAATACTGACTCTATAAATGCACTGAACCTACTGGTTGAGCTTAGAATAGCCTTTTCCTCACATTGTGTTGCTGCTGACCCTGTGATGTGTTGCTCTGACCCTCTCTAACCCGTTAACACTAGCACAGCCATGGAGAACATGCTACTGATTCCCGCCGGGAACGGGCAGCTTATATGAGAAATATGAGAAAAATAAACAGTGTAAACTATATAATTACCTCTGAATATAAAAATATGAGGTTTACCACAATGAAATGTAGGTTTGAGTGACATAAAAAAAAGAAAATGTAAAAGAAAAAATTAAAACAAAGAAATATAATAATTTTTGATATTTTTTTTTTTGGATGGAAGAGTCACACATTGACGGGCAAAGAGCCACAAATGCAGCTCGCGAGCCACGGGTTGGCCACCCCTGCGCTAGACGCTCGCAAAGTGCTGTGACTTTCGTCTGTTCCAACGGCCCATTATGTGGAATAACGTTCTAATTACATTTTCCTGAAGTCATTTTGAAATTTCAGAAACCGTGCTGCAGATAAAACTGGTACTTTTAGGAAAAGTCATTGAGTGACAGAGCTGGAGCTCGACCGAGTGACGAGGATACATTTATTGAAAATGCCTAGGGGTCATGTGACCCCTTTTCGGCTGTGCTAGTGTTAAGCTGTAAGGTCCCCCAATAGGGAGGTGTAGTCTGACGTCACTTTGGACCGCCCGCGAGCTCCACCCGTATAGGGATTTATCATTGGGAAAATGGATTATCGGCTATTGTAACAATTCTGCCTCATGAACATTGGAAAGCTTGCCATTTTTGCACAAAATGGGTTCCCTTCTATCACTAACATTATTGTTTAAGCATTTTTGGTTGAAAAAGAATTCGGTTAATTGCGAATATTTTCATGTTGAGCTATATCTTGGATGGATGAATACTCACAGAAAGGTACACCATGCAAATGTTCATGCTTTATTTGTTTGAAACGAGACGATTTAGAAATGAGCAATGTGGAAATACGTTGCAATTTTGCGAGGTGGACCGGCCGGAAACAGCAACGACGTAACCACTACACCTCCCTATAGACCAGGAAGTAACCACTACACCTCCCTATAGACCAGGAAGTAACCACTACACCTCCCTATTGAGGGACCCTGCTGTTTTATCATAAATCGATCAATACAGACGTATTAATTAATGTTGTTTCTTTTTCAAATGTAGCCAAGAGTAAAGACCCTAACCCTATCCAAACAGCAGTCAAAGTGTATATTTTCAGCACTACGTTTGTTTAGGAAGCAAAATATAACAAAATGTCAATATCCTCAAAAAAATAAATCCTTGAAAATAGGAATTTCTCTGAATAATGTGAATTCTATCGCTCTTTTATCTGAAAAACATGAGGAATTACTAAATCCAGATTTAACACTGCCAGAGCCTTTCCCCTGTCCATAGATGCATGACTTGGCCATAATAAGGTAATTTATAGTTCATAATTACATTTTGAATGTATAATTCAAATGGATTGTAATTCAGTACTGTATCTACAAATCCTTCTGTTGAATCATCTTCCCTTCATTCATGTGCTTATCTCTACACCGCGGTTCTAACATGGTGTTATTCACTGTCAAAGATGCAAAGAATTTTTTTTATTTATATTCTCCTTTGTTTCATTACGATTTACTCAAGCATAGTTGTTGTGAAGGGCCAGATTAAACCGAATATATATATTTATTTATATATATATATTTAATTGTATTTGTATATTCTCTAATATTCCCTGATATCCCTTGTATATTCCTTGTACAATATGCATTGAATATCCATTCTAGCCTACTGAACATCCCATAATAGTCTCCATTCTACTATTGGTCGAGACCTTGGTGCCAGGCTGCCATACCCCTCAGACCCAGTTCAAACGTACCGCTCCACATGTACGAACAAGTCCTAGTTCCGCGTAGAAATCTGGCTACCGCACCACTAATGGGACTATTTGTTCATAGTGCGTATATATACTGCGCTACTAAAGTAGGACTTTCTTTTCAGTCCAGTTTCTTACCCTCCAATAGAGTCACAGACGTAAAGCCTCCCCGCGATGCCACGTGTGGGAGTAAGGCCAAGTTCGCCTACCATCGGTATTGAGACATCGTGTATATTAATATTTGAATAGTCATATTTGGCACTATATCGTCGAGTTGGACGTAGTCTATTAAGCTAATAATAGTCTGTTAATATATAGTGCTTCGTGCGGTGAGAATACTACCGTAGTCAGTACCCCATCGTTTCGGGCAGAGAACTGGCTGCTTACCCAGGGTGGTTGACCCTATGTGAAGCTGCACCCGAGGAGCCCCAGAGCCGACGAGCGAGTGGACCTGTATACCGGATTATTCTACCGACGACAGCCCGCCTTCCCAGGCACGGATTATGCTTTGGATACTTTGATTATTCTATGGATAAAGACCCCCGACACTACCGTGTGTTGGAACCCCCCCCCTGGAGAGGGCACAAGGTGAGGAGACGCTCTGCAAGACGAGGTCTCTCCACATCTCTCCCCCGTGGACCGGAGAGAGCCGGCCCACAAAGAGTCCACCTGCTTTCATCTGTGGTCCAAGGATCGCCGGCGCATTGAACGGCACTACAGTGGGTTCTCCTGGGATACCCTTGGCCGGACGAGGCAGCTGGATTCTACCCCCCCCCCCCCCCTCCTACTCCTGTCGGCTTACAATCGACCGGATTAACCCCCTCTAGTGTATCCAGCCTATAATCATTAAAGTATCATTGCTGTTATTCCTTAACTATTCCAGGTCGTATATTTACCACCTGCGCCTTCAGAGATTGGACATTATCTATTGATATACCGACGAATACTCCTTGCCATAAAAGTGCATACTATTTCAATTCATAAATGTAATTAAGTGATTAAGTGTTTAGTCTACACACCATCGCTGTGTAGGCAATAAAGACCTGTTTCTAATTCGTACATTTGTGTTGGATCCGTTTCATCTACGTGAGAGTGTTCATGATAATATATTTATGCCGTGTACTGGGTGGCCGAATATTAAGTACAAAGGTAGTGGTAGTAAGTATCATATCTAGTAATACAGTCAGGGAATTGTACCCCTCAGTTACAATAGTAACATACACAATATTTCGGACACTGGGAATACATTCCCTGGGGTCCATAGACGTTCCTAGATACCAGGAACATGCAAATGGACCTCGTAGAAGTGGAGCAATCTTCCATTTACTTGGGCATGTACTTTTAGCCGGATTTTCTGAAAATAGGGCTACAGCTTAACAGGTTTTAATATAGGTTTCTGTAGCACCTTTCTGGTACCAGTATTACTCAAGGCGCTTTTGATTGACCATATTCACACGGTGGCCATTTTGCTCTTATGTCTCATGCTCAGGTAAGAGCAAATATAGTCAATGGAGTAACTGCATACATGTTCCCCCATACCCCACCCCACCCCACCTACCCATACCCCCACCCACCCCACCTACCCAACCTCCTCCAATGTACAGTTTCTTCCACCTCAAATGTATATACTCTCTTTTTTAGACCCTTTTTGTATCACAAACAGTAGTGTATTTGTAGATCTGGTATGTCATAAATGTCTGGATGCAACAGTACTGTCTATCTGTATGTCATGTATGTCATATATGTTATGATGAATTGAAAATGGGGGACCCTGATGTAAACAAGACGAAAGTCTTTCTCTGACCTGCATCCCCTTAACAATTGTGTGTATTGAGCCGTACTGTATTGTACCCATTCTGCAATCTGTTAATAAAAATGTCAATCAATCAATCAATCAATCAATCAATCAATCAATCAATCAATTCAGTATGAGCAGGAGAGGGAACTAGCCCTGGAGAGAAGCCAGGAACTCTCCGACATTATGGGAAATCACTGTCTTCTCCGGAGTCAGACACCAAGATGGATACTAACTTCCTCTAAAGCTATCCGGCTGCAAGCTAGCCTAACTTAGCACAAATGAATGGAAGCGGATACGGATCAGCTAGCCTAGCTTAAAACGAATGCTGCCGTGTTCCTTTAAAGCCAACTAACTGCATCCATTTGATAGAAATCTTCTGAGAAAAGGGTGGGAAAGTGTCCATTGACTTCAACTTTAAAACTTAGCTGTAAAAATAATACTTGAAGAACCAGAGTAATCAAAGCAACAGGCAGAATACACTGCTGTAATTACAGGCTCATGATTACCGGACTCAGGCTGCTTTAAAGTGCTGTAGGTTTTGTGTTTAACATTCAATAGAAGTTCCTTTATCATCCGTTATCCATGCTCATCATCATCATCATCATCATCATCATCATCATCATCATCATCATCATCATCATCATCATCATCATCATCATCATCATCATCATCATCATCATCATCTGTAAATGTCCAAACCCAACCCCCTCCAATGTACAGTCCCCCCCCCCCACTCCGCCTACCCAACCCTCCCCCACCCACCCAACCACCTCCAATGTACAGTTCCCCCCCCAACCCCACCTACCCAACCCCGCCCCCCACCCCACCTCCCCCAATGTAGAGTTTCTTCCCCCTCAAATGTATATACTCTCTTTTTAGACTCTTTTTGTACTCTGATATGTCATAAATGTCTAAATGTAACAGTACTGTCTATCTGTATGTCATGTATGTCATATATGTTATGATGAATTTAAA
The DNA here is from genome assembly GCF_963971535.1 of Notolepis coatsorum. Classification (NCBI taxonomy): domain Eukaryota; kingdom Metazoa; phylum Chordata; class Actinopteri; order Aulopiformes; family Paralepididae; genus Notolepis; species Notolepis coatsorum. Next base: position 12,560 of record NW_028171769.1, read on the forward strand.
AATAGGGGACCCTGATGTAAACAAGACGAAAGTCTTTCTCTGGTCTGCATCATCACTCCTCTTCACATAGTTCCTCCTCACTGTTTATTCCACATCCAGCATCTCTTCTTACACTCGATCAACTTTCATTACAGCTCACTGATGACATTTCCAGGCGGATTGCGGATCGTTGAGCAAACATGCTGCAACTATAACTGTTGTGTAGCCTGGAGCCAGAGCTGTACCTGAGAGGCAGAGCAGCGCTGGCAGAGCGAGAGGGTCTCATCTCGTCTCATCTCATCTCATCTCATCTCATCTCATCTTGTCTCATCTCATCTCATCTTGTCTCATCTCATCTCATCTTGTCTCATCTCATCTCGTCTCATCTCATCTTGTCTCATCTCATCTCATCTTGTCTCATCTCATCTCGTCTCATCTCATCTTGTCTCATCTCATCTCATCTCATCTCATCTCATCTCATCTTGTCTCATCTCATCTCATCTTGTCTCATCTCATCTCGTCTCATCTCATCTTGTCTCATCTCATCTCACTCTCATCTCATCTTGTCTCATCTCATCTCACCTCATCTCATCTCATCTTGTCTCATCTCGTCTCGTCTTGTCTCGTCTCGTCTCGTCTCATCTCATATTACCTCATCTCATCTCATATTACCTCATCTCATCTCATCTTGTCTTATCTCATCTCATCTCATCTCATCTCATCTCGTCTCATCTCATCTCATCTCATATTACCTCATCTCATCTCATATTACCTCGTCTCATCTCATCTTGTCTTGTCTCATCTCATCTCATCTCATCTCGTCTCATCTCATCTCATCTCATCTCATTTCATCTCATCTCATCTCTTCTCGTCTCGTCTCATCTCATCTCATATTACCTCATCTCATCTCATATTACCTCATCTCATCTCATATTACCTCATCTCATCTCATCTTGTCTTATCTCATAATACCTCATCTCATCTCATATTACCTCATGTCATCTCATCTTATCTTATCTCATCTTACCTCATCTCATCTCATCTTACCTCATCTCATCTTACCTCATCTCATCTCATCTTACCTCATCTCATCTCATCTTGTCTTATCTCATATTACCTCATCTCATCTCACCTCATCTCGTCTCATCTCATCTCATCTCATCTTACTTCATCTCATCTCATCTCATCTCATGTTTGTGACCATCATATAGACATTGAGGGCTCAACACTGCAAGTTTTAAAGTTTCAGAGCAGCAGACAGGAGAGAGCGAGGCTGATTAAGGGGTAAAGTGGCAGACAGCACAGCAACACACGCCCAGACAGAAAGTACAAACCCAAAGTGGAAAGTGGAGAAAGGTTTGCTTTTGCAGGTGCAGCTAAAACTAACTAACAGGACCAGCATGGCCCCGCAGCTGTGTGACTGGTGTTCATTCTGTTCACCTAGGATCCCCCTGAGACTGAGTTTATTGAGTTTATTGAGTTTATTGAGTTTATTGAGTTTATTGAGTTTATTGAGTTTATTGCGTTTATTGAGTTTATTAGGATCCCCATTAGCTGTTGCATGACAACAACTAGTCTTCCTGGGGTCCACACAAAACATAAAACATACAATGTAAGGCGAAGGTAAGGAAAAACTCACTAAAACCTAGCAATAGGAAAAAATGCACCACAGGCAATGTGGAGGAGAGAAACCTTAGAAGGGCCGTTCAGGGGGGGATCTCCCTTCTTAGATGTCGGTGATAGTAGTGTTGCAGTAAAACAGGCGAAACAGTTGGGAAGCATGCACTCATACGTGTAGTGCAACACAGATAAGTGCATGCGATACCAACTGAACATTTTGAAAGATTCAAAATAGAGCTGATGGCGGGCAAGGGGGGCGGCGCAGAGAGGGTCGCATCCTCCCGGTCATCATCATCACGGGACGTCCAACACTCCGGTCATCACTCCAAGACAGCCACTCACAGAAGAGCTACCAGCTGATGCCTCTGTTCCACAGCAGAGCTACAGATCTGCTCCTCGCAGCAGCAGCAGCAGCATCAACAACAACAGCGGAGGTTATAGCCAGATTAATGTCCGTCCGCTCCCCGCTCCGCGCTCCGCCTCTGGGCACGGATCCACCTCCACGCTGGCCGGCCCTCCGCAGCGGCGCTGGAAGATATTCATGAATCGTCTCCGCGCTGCTCTATTAGGCTGCTGCCACGGCAACCGGGTGATTAATGAGGCAGGCGCAAACGCCGACGCCGAGACGCAGACAGCAGGGGCTGCCAAGATGACTGACAGGCCGGGGGGGGGGGGGGGGCAGAACTGTGGGTTCAGCTGATACAGACTCTTGCGCGCGCACGCGCACACACGCACACACACACAAACACACACATACACGCACACACACATGCACACGCACACGTACAGGAATGTAGCCATCAGCTACTGCATGTTCCAGAAGCGGAGGGGGGGGTCAGACGGTGGGGGGGTCACTACGCCCCCGTTGTGTCCTGGCATGTCTCCCCCCTGCTGTCCATGCAATTCCAGTAATTCCATGCAAACCACCCCCCCCCCTACTTCCCACTCTCTCTCTCTCTATCACCCCCCCCTCCTCCTCCTCCACCTCAATCCCTCCCCACCTCAGCTGAAGAGCACCCTCTCCCCCCCAGTAGTCTCTTCTCTCCTTTCCCTTCTCTCCTCTCCTTCTCAAATCAAATCAAATGTATTTGTAAAGCCCGAAGTCACAAGGCAACCAATGCCCCCATGGGCTGTACAAGTCGAGAAGAACTATTACAATAAATCAAGAACAAAAAAAACACTCTCAAATGATCTCCTCTCCTCTCCCCCCTCCCTTCTTACACTCTCCTCTCCTCTCCTCTCCTCTCCTCTCCTCTCCTCTCCCTCCTCTCCTCTCCTCTCCTCTCCTCTCCTCTCCTCTCCCCTCCCCTCTCCTCTCCTCTCCTCTCCTCTCCCCTCCCCTCTCCTCTCCTCTCCTCTCCTCTCCTCTCCTCTCCTCTCCTCTCCTCTCATCTCCTCTCCCGTCCTCCTCTCCTCTCCTCTCCTCTCCTCTCCTCTCTCCTCTCCTCTCCTCTCCTCTCCTCTCCCCTCCCCTCCCTCCCCTCCCTCCCCTCCTCTCCTCTCCCTCTCCCTCCCCTCCCCTCCTCCTCTCCTTCTCCTCCTCCTCTCCTCTCCTCTCCTCTCCTCTCCTCTCCTCTCCTCTCCTCTCCTCTCCTCTCCTCTCTCTCCTCTCCTCTCCCTCTCCCTCCCCTCCCCTCCCCTCCCCTCTCCTCTCCTCCCCTCCCTCCCCTCCCTCCCCTCCCCTCTCCTCTCCTCTCCTCTCCTCTCCTCTCTCCTCTCCTCTCCTCTCCTCTCCTCTCCTCTCCTCTCCTCTCTCTCCTCTCCTCTCCTCTCCTCTCCTCTCCTCTCTCCTCCTCTCCTCTCTCCTCTCTCCTCCTCTCCTCTCCTCTCCTCTCCTCTCCTCTCCTCTCCTCTCCTCTCCTCTCCTCTCCTCTCCTCTCCTCTCCTCTCCTCTCCTCTCCTCTCCTCTCCTCTCCTCTCCTCTCCCTACTCTCCTCTCCTCTCCTCTCCTCTCCTCTCCAACTGTCACAGCCAGATGGAACTGACTGATTCACTCTTAGCCAAAATGAGATTTTCTGTAAGCTCGCCAACATCAAAGTCAAGAGGGGATCAAATGTACAACACAATGTTTAACCTGCTATGACTGTTGTTGACAGTGTTTAACCTGCTATGACTGTTGTTGACAGTGTTTCACCTGCTATGACTGTTGTTGACAGTGTTTCACCTGCTATATGTTAGCTATATTAGTTTTGTATTAGTTTCTCCTCTGTTTATCATATCCCCATAATACACCTTATATATGTTGAGAATAAGGCTGAACTACACCCCCCATAATGATATTAGGGCTGACCTCGACTAGTCGAATAGTCGACTAATCGATCGAAAGGAGCCGTAGTCGAATGCAAAAAAAGAATATGTAATAAAAATGATATATATGTTTTTATCATTCTTTCCAAAAGCAAAGAGGCCTAGAAGCGTGGCTAGCGCTAATGGCGCACATTACCAGCGAGGCTAATTGCCTAATAAAACGGGCACAGAGGTGTGAGGGCCCATTAAATGTATTCACTTAAATTATCCGCAATATCTCAAACAGTATATGGACCCTTTCACCTCTAGACATCAACTGAGACACTGTGCACATCTATTTTTTTTAAGTTCCAACAAACGTAACCACATCAGTTGGCAAAAAATCATTCATGTTCAAAGGTCCATTTGACTGGAATAATCTTCCAGTTCATATTCGATCTATAACATCCTCCCAACTGTTTAAAAATGCGCTGTCCTCTCACC
>NW_028171768.1:0-5000 GCF_963971535.1 Notolepis coatsorum
AGAGGGATAGAGGAGAGAGAGAGAGAGAGAGAGAGAGGGATAGAGAGAGAGAGGGATAGAGAGAGAGAAGAGAGAGAGGAGAGAGAGGAGGAGAGAAGAGGGAGAGAGAGAGAGAGAGAGAGAGAGAGGGAGGAGAGAGAGACATAGAGAGAGAGACATAGGAGCGATGGATAAACAAATAGATGAGCATAGACGACAACAACAGAGATGGAACTTAGCAGGAGATGACAGAGACAGAAAGAGAAAGAGAGAAAGAGAGAAGACAGATGGAGAGAAAGATGAGATGAGAAAAGAGACGACATACACTGTGTCAAAAGAGGGCAACAGCTGGTGGTTGTTGTTGTCAGGATCCTTAACTGGACTGGGCCAGTACAGGTCCCTGCCAATACACCCGGATAGTCACAGCTAGCAGCAGTAAGACTCACAAAGCACCCTGAATAGCCACAGCTAGCAGTAAGACTCACAAAGCACCCTGAATAGTCACAGCTATAGCAGTAAGACTCACAAAGCACCCTGAATAGCCACAGCTAGCAGCAGTAAGACTCACAAAGCACCCTGAATATTCACAGCTAGCAGTAAGACTCACAAAGCACCCTGAATAGTCACAGCTATAGCAGTAAGACTCACAAAGCACCTGAATAGCCACAGCTAGCAGCAGTAAGACTCACAAAGCACCCTGAATAGTCACAGCTATAGCAGTAAGACTCACAAAGCACCCTGAATAGTCACAGCTATAGCAGTAAGACTGACAAAGCACCCTGAATAGCCACAGCTATAGCAGTACGACTCACAAAGCACCCTGAATAGTCACAGCTATAGCAGTAAGACTCACAAAGCACCCTGAATAGCCACAGCTAGCAGTAAGACTCACAAAGCACCCTGAATAGCCACAGCTATAGCAGTAAGACTCACAAAGCACCCTGAATAGCCACAGCTAACAGTAAGACTCACAAAGCACCCTGAATAGCCACAGCTATAGCAGTAAGACTCACAAAGCACCCTGAATAGTCACAGCTATAGCAGTAAGACTCACAAAGCACCCTGAATAGTCACAGCTATAGCAGTAAGACTCACAAAGCACCCTGAATAGTCACAGCTATAGCAGTAAGACTCACAAAGCACCCTGAATAGCCACAGCTATAGCAGTAAGACCCACAAAGCACCCTGAATAGCCACAGCTATAGCAGTAAGACTCACAAAGCACCCTGAATAGCCACTGCTAGCAGCAGTAGACTCACAAAGCACCCTGAATAGTCACAGCTATAGCAGTAAGACTCACAAAGCACCCTGAATAGCCACAGCTATAGCAGTAAGACTCACAAAGCACCCTAAATAGCCACAGCTATAGCAGTAAGACTCACAAAGCACCCTGAATAGCCACAGCTAGCAGGAAGACTCACAAAGCACCCTGAATAGCCACAGCTATAGCAGTAAGACTCACAAAGCACCCTGAATAGCCACAGCTAGCAGTAAGACTCACAAAGCACCCTGAATAGTCACAGCTAGCAGTAAGACTCACAAAGCACCCTGAATAGCCACAGCTAGCAGCAGTAAGACTCACAAAGCACCCTGAATAGCCACAGCTAGCAGCAGTAAGACTCACAAAGCACCCTGAATAGTCACAGCTAGCAGTAAGACTCACAAAGCACCCTGAATAGTCACAGCTAGCAGCAGTAAGACTCACAAAGCACCCTGAATAGTCACAGCTAGCAGTAAGACTCACAAAGCACCCTGAATAGCCACAGCTATAGCAGTAAGACTCACAAAGCACCCTGAATAGCCACAGCTAGCAGTAAGACTCACAAAGCACCCTGAATAGTCACAGCTATAGCAGTAAGACTCACAAAGCACCCTGAATAGTCACAGCTATAGCAGTAAGACTCACAAAGCACCCTGAATAGCCACAGCTTAGCAGTAAGACTCACAAAGCACCCTGAATAGTCACAGCTAGCAGTAAGACTCACAAAGCACCCTGAATAGTCACAGCTATAGCAGTAAGACTCACAAAGCACCCTGAATAGTCACAGCTATAGCAGTAAGACTCACAAAGCACCCTGAATAGTCACAGCTAGCAGTAAGACTCACAAAGCACCCTGAATAGCCACAGCTAGCAGTAAGACTCACAAAGCACCCTGAATAGTCACAGCTATAGCAGTAAGACCCACAAAGCACCCTGAATAGTCACAGCTAGCAGTAAGACTCACAAAGCACCCTGATAGTCACAGCTATAGCAGTAAGACCCACAAAGCACTCTGAATAGCCACAGCTAGCAGTAAGACTCACAAAGCACCCTGAATAGTCACAGCTAGCAGTAAGACTCACAAAGCACCCTGAATAGCCACAGCTATAGCAGTAAGACTCACAAAGCACCTGAATAGTCACAGCTATAGCAGTAAGACTCACAAAGCACCCTGAATAGTCACAGCTATAGCAGTAAGACTCACAAAGCACCCTGAATAGTCACAGCTATAGCAGTAAGACTCACAAGCACCCTGAATAGTCACAGCTATAGCAGTAAGACTCACAAAGCACCTGAATAGCCACAGCTATAGCAGTAAGACTCACAAAGCACCCTGAATAGCCACAGCTATAGCAGTAAGACTCACAAAGCACCCTGAATAGCCACAGCTAGCAGTAAGACTCACAAAGCACCCTGAATAGTCACAGCTAGCAGTAAGACTCACAAAGCACCTGAATAGCACAGCTAGCAGTAAGACTCACAAAGCACCCTGAATAGTCACAGCTAGCAGTAAGACTCACAAAGCACCCTGAATAGTCACAGCTAGCAGTAAGACTCACAAAGCACCCTGAATAGTCACAGCTAGCAGTAAGACTCACAAAGCACCTGAATAGTCACAGCTATAGCAGTAAGACTCACAAAGCACCCTGAATAGTCACAGCTATAGCAGTCAGACTCACAAAGCACCCTGAATAGCCACAGCTATAGCAGTAAGACTCACAAAGCACCTGAATAGTCACAGCTAGCAGTAAGACTCACAAAGCACCCTGAATAGCCACAGCTAGCAGTAAGACTCACAAAGCACCCTGAATAGCCACAGCTAGCAGTAAGACTCACAAAGCACCCTGAATAGCCACAGCTATAGCAGTAAGACTCACAAAGCACCCTGAATAGCCACAGCTAGCAGTAAGACTCACAAGCACCCTGAATAGTCACAGCTAGCAGTAAGACTCACAAAGCACCCTGAATAGCCACAGCTATAGCAGTAAGACTCACAAAGCACCCTGAATAGCCACAGCTAGCAGTAGACTCACAAAGCACCCTGAATAGTCACAGCTAGCAGTAAGACTCACAAAGCACCCTGATTAGTCACAGCTATAGCAGTAAGACTCACAAAGCACCCTGAATAGCCACAGCTATAGCAGTAAGACTCACAAAGCACCCTGAATAGTCACAGCTAGCAGTAAGACTCACAAAGCACCATGCATAGCCACAGCTAGCAGTAAGACTCACAAAGCACCCTGAATAGTCACAGCTATAGCAGTAAGACTCACAAAGCACCCTGAATAGCACAGCTATAGCGTAAGACTCACAAAGCACCCTGAATAGTCACAGCTATAGCAGTAAGACTCACAAAGCACCCTGAATAGTCACAGCTATAGCAGTAAGACTCACAAAGCACCCGAATAGCCACAGCTATAGCAGTAAGACTCACAAAGCACCCTGAATAGTCACAGCTATAGCAGTAAGACTCACAAAGCACCCTGAATAGTCACAGCTATAGCAGTAAGACTTACAAAGCACCCTGAATAGTCACAGCTAGCAGTAAGACTCACAAAGCACCTGAATAGCCACAGCTATAGCAGTAAGACTCACAAAGCACCCTGAATAGTCACAGCTATAGCAGTAAGACTCACAAAGCACCCTGAATAGTCACAGCTATAGCAGTAAGACTCACAAAGCACCCTGAATAGTCACAGCTATAGCAGTAAGACTCACAAAGCACCCTGAATAGCCACAGCTAGCGGTAAGACTCACAAAGCACCCTGAATAGCCACAGCTAGCAGTAAGACTCACAAAGCACCCTGAATAGCCACAGCTATAGCAGTAAGACTCACAAAGCACCCTGAATAGCCACAGCTATAGCAGTAAGACTCACAAAGCACCCTGAATAGCCACAGCTATAGCAGTAAGACTCAAAGCACCCTGAATAGTCACAGCTATAGCAGTAAGACTCACAAAGCACCCTGAATAGCCACAGCTATAGCAGTAAGACTCACAAAGCACCCTGAATAGCCACAGCTATAGCAGTAAGACTCACAAAGCACCCTGAATAGCCACAGCTAGCAGTAAGACTCACAAAGCACCCTGAATAGTCACAGCTAGCAGTAAGACCCACAAAGCACCCTGAATAGTCACAGCTATAGCAGTAAGACTCACAAAGCACCCTGAATAGTCACAGCTATAGCAGTAAGACTCACAAAGCACCCTGAATAGTCACAGCTATAGCAGTAAGACTCACAAAGCACCCTGAATAGCCACAGCTAGCAGTAAGACTCACAAAGCACCCTGAATAGCCACAGCTATAGCAGTAAGACTCACAAAGCACCCTGAATAGCCACAGCTATAGCAGTAAGACTCACAAAGCACCCTGAATAGCCACAGCTATAGCAGTAAGACTCACAAAGCACCCTGAATAGTCACAGCTATAGCAGTAAGACTCACAAAGCACCCTGCATAGTCACAGCTAGCAGTAAGACTCACAAAGCACCCAGAATAGTCACAGCTATAGCAGTAAGACTCACAAAGCACCCTGAATAGTCACAGCTATAGCAGTAAGACTCACAAAGCACCCTGAATAGTCACAGCTAGCAGTAAGACTCACAAAGCACCCTGAATAGCCACAGCTAGCAGTAAGACTCACAAAGCACCCTGAATAGCCACAGCTAGCAGTAAGACTCACAAAGCACCCTGAATAGTCACAGCTAGCAGTAAGACTCAAAGCACCCTGAATAGCCACAGCTAGCAGTAAGACTCACAA
>NW_028171768.1:10000-17500 GCF_963971535.1 Notolepis coatsorum
TGGACTATAATTGACTTGTTTTTTGCATCTTGAAATCCACGCTAACTACTATTAGTTTATTACTGGTGCGGCTGGTAACACACAATGTGTCACGTCCGAGAGAACAACGGAGACAGAGGAGAGAACAACGGAGAGAACAGCGGAGAGAACAGCGGAGAGAACAGCGGAGAGAACAACGGAGAGAACAGCGGAGAGAACAACGGAGAGAACAGCGGAGAGAACAGCGGAGAGAACAACGGAGAGAACGCGGCGAGAACAGCGGAGAGAACAGCGGAGAGAACAACGGAGAGAACAGCGGAGATAACAACGGAGAGAACAGCCGAGAGAACAGCGGAGAGAACAGCGGAGAGAACAGCGGAGAGAACAGTGGAGAGAACAACGGAGAGAACAGCCGAGAGAACAGAGGAGAGAACAGCGGAGAGAACAACGAAGAGAACAACGGAGAGAACAGAGGAGAGAACAGAGGAGAGAACAGAGGAGAGAACAGCGGAGAGAACAACGGAGAGAACAGAGGAGAGAACAGAGGAGAGAACAGAGGAGAGAACAGAGGAGAGAACAGCGGAGAGAACAACGGAGAGAACAGAGGAGAGAACAGAGAGAGAACAACGGAGAGAACAGAGAGAACAGAGGAGAGAACAGAGGAGAGAACAGATGAGAGAACAGAGGAGAGAACAACGGAGAGAACAGAGAGAACAACAGAGAGAGCAGAGGAGAGAACAGAGAGAACAGAGGAGAGAACAGGGAGAGAACAGATGAGAGAACAGAGGAGAGAACAACGGAGAGAACAGAGAGACAACAGAGAGAACAACAGAGAGAACAGCGAGAGAACAGAGGAGAGAACAACGGAGAGAACAGAGGAGAGAACAGCGGAGAGAACAGAGGAGAGAACAAGGAGAGAACAGAGGAGAGAACAGCGGAGAGAACAACTGAGAGAACAACCGAGAGAACAACGGAGAGAACAGCGAGAGAACAACGGAGAGAACAGAGGAGAGAACAGCGGAGAGAAACAGAGAGAACAACGGAGAGAACAGCGGAGAGAACAGAGGAGAGAACAGAGGAGAGAACAGAGGAGAGAACAACGGAGAGAGACAACGGAGAGAACAACGGAGAGAACAGAGGAGAGAACAGCGGAGAGAACAACGGAGAGAACAGTGGAGAGAAAACCGAGAGAACAACGGAGAGAACAGCGGAGAGAACAGCGGAGAGAACAGAGGAGAGAACAGAGGAGAGAACAGAGGAGAGAACAGAGAGAACAACCGAGAGAACAGAGGAGAGAACAGAGGAGAGAACAGCGGAGAGAACAGAGGAGAGAACAGCGGAGAGAACAGAGGAGAGAACAGAGGAGAGAACAGAGGAGAGAACAGAGGAGAGAACAGAGGAGAGAACAGAGGGAGAGAAAGCGGAGAGAACAGAGGAGAGAACAGAGGAGAGAACAGAGGGAGAACAGAGGAGAGAACAGCGGAAAGAACAGAGAGAACAACCGAGAGAACAGCGAGAGAACAGCGGAGAGACAGCGGAGAGAACAGGAGAACAACCGAGAGAACAGCATATCAAAATGTATTTATATGAAAATGTTCTAAATTATTTCTTTAAAATAGGGATGTCCGATATTATCGGCCGATATTGGCATAAAAATGTGATACAGCTTTACTACAGCTTTACTACAGTTTTACTACAGTTTTACTACAGTTTTACTACAGTTTTACTACAGTTTTACACACATAAAATTCTTAGCTAGGAGGACTGAATCGTACCAAACACAACCTGATCTGATCATATCTGACTTTTGACGGAAAGTCGTCCCTGTGGAGACGAACCGTGGAGGCAAGCTGGGTGGAAGGATGGAAGACAGATGGTGAGAGGGAGATACATAATACTATCCCATAATACTATCCCGCTCAACAGGCTGACTACCTGATAGCAGCGGTATGTTGGACAGAGCTTGGAGAGAGAGAGAGAGAGAGAGAGAGAGAGAGAGAGAGAGAGAGAGAGAGAGAGAGAGAGAGAGAGAGAGAGAGATGGAGAGAGAGAGAGATGGAGAGAGAGAGATGTTGATGGAGAGAGATTATAGGAGAGATATATGATATATATATATATATATATATATATATATATATATATATATATATATTATATATATATATGATAGAGAAAGAGAGAGAGAGAAAGAGAGAGATATGATAGAGAGAGAGAGGTGATAGGGAGGATGTGATAGAGAGAGATATGTGATAGAGAGAGAGATAGAGAGAGAGAGAGAGAGAGAGAGAGAGAGAGAGAGAGAGAGAGAGAGAGAGAGAGAGAGAAGAGAGAGAGAGAGAGAGAGAGAGAGATAAAGAGAGAGATATGATAGAGATATAGAAAGAGTGTGAGAGATATTGATAGAGATAGAGAGAGAGATAACAGTGATGGATGTTATGGATAAATAGATAGACAGACAGACAGATCGACATGCGTCAGGTGTCTCACAGTGTTTTCACATTAGGTATGGTTGCTTCGTACCCGAGTACACTTGAGTTCAATGGTGACCTGAGCCTATTCCTCCAGACCACCCTTTCAAGTGTGAAGCCACCTTAGTGTGTCATCTAGTCTCCTTTCCCTAGAGTGAAGCCCCTTAGTGGGTCAACTAGTCTCTTTCCCTATGAGTGAAGCCCCCTTAGTGTGTCATCTAGTCTTGTTTCCTGGAGTGAAGCCCCCTTAGTGTGTCATCTAGTCTTGTTTCCCTAGAGTGAAGCCCCCTTAGTGTGTCATCTAGTCTTGTTTCCTAGAGTGAAGCCCCCTTAGTGTGTCATCTAGTTCTCGTTTCCCTAGAGTGAAGCCCCCTTAGTGTGTCATCTAGTCTCGTTTCCCTAGAGTGAAGCCCCCTTAGTATGTCATCTAGTCTTGTTTCCCTAGAGTGAAGCCCCTTAGTATGTCATCTAGTCTTGTTCCCTAGAGTGAAGCCCCTTAGTGTGTCATCTAGTCCTGTTTCCCTTAGTGTTTCATCTAGTCCTGTTTCCCTTAGTATGTCATCTAGTCCTGTTTCCCTTAGTGTGTCATCTAGTCCTGTTTCCCTTAGTAAGTCATCTAGTCCTGTTTCCCTTAGTGTGTCATCTAGTCTTCTTTCCCTAGAGTGAAGCCCCTTAGTATGTCATCTAGTCTTGTTTCCCTAGAGTAAAGCCCCCTTAGTGTGTCATCTAGTCAGTTTCCCTAGAGTGAAGCCCCTTAGTGTGTCATCTAGTCCTGTTACCCTTAGTGTTTCATCTAGTCCTGTTTCCCTTAGTGTTTCATCTAGTCCTGTTCCCTTAGTGTTTCATCTAGTCCTGTTTCCCTTAGTATGTCATCTAGTCCTGTTTCCCTAGAGTGAAGCCCCCCTCAGTGTGTCATCTAGCTTGTTCCCTAGAGTAAAGCCCCCTTAGTGTGTCATCTACTCCTGTTTCCCTAGAGTGAAGCCCCTTAGTGTTGTTTCCCTAGAGTGAAGCCCCCTCAGTGTGTCATCTAGTCTTGTTTCCCTAGAGTAAAGCCCCCTTAGTGTGTCATCTACTCCTGTTTCCCTAGAGTGAAGCCCCCTTAGTGTGTCATCTAGTCCTGTTTCCCTTAGTGTTTCATCTAGTCCTGTTTCCCTTAGTATGTCATCTAGTCCTGTTTCCCTAGAGTGAAGCCCCCCTCAGTGTGTCATCTAGTCTTGTTTCCCTAGAGTGAAGCCCCTTAGTGTGTCATCTAGTCCTGTTTCCCTAGAGTGAAGCCCCCTTAGTGTGTCATCTAGTCCTGTTTCCCTTAGTGTTTCATCTAGTCTCGTTAACCTAGAGAGAAAGAGCCCTGAGAGAGAAAGAGCCCTGAGAGGGAAAGAGCCCTGAGAGTGAAAGAGCCCTGAGAGTGAAAGAGCCCTGAGAGTGAAAGAGCCCGGAGTGTGTCATCTAGTCTCAGAAGGTCTCTGTGTTTCTGCTGACCTGCATGGGACCGCAGACACCTAACATTCCCTGGTGTCCCTCAGCCTGTCACTCACCCACCAGCCTGTCACTCACCCACCAGCCTGTCACTCACCCACCAGCCTGTCACTCACCCACCACCGCTCTCACAGGACTGAGGAGCTTGATGCAGCATTTTGCACGCTATGTGCTCATACATACACACTCACTCACTCACACTCTCACACACAATCTCTCTCCCGCCTCCCTCCCTCTCTCTCCCTCTTTCTCTTTCTCTTTCTCTTTCTCTTTCTCTCCCTCTTTCTCTTTCTCTTTCACACACACACACCACACACACACACACACACACACACACACACACACACACACACACACACACACACACAGACACACACACACACACACACACACACACACACACACACACACACACACACACACACACACACACACACACACACACACACACACACACACACACACACACACACACACACACACACACACACACACACACACACACACACACACACACACACACACCACACAGAGTGTTCATGTCCCAGCCTGGACCTTCCCATTACAGCTGTTCCTGGTCCAATATAACTATAATGTTATAGGGAATAGTTCCTGGTACAAGATAACTCTAATGTTATCTGGAATAGTTCCTGATACAATATAACTATAATGTTATAGGGAATAGTTCCTGGTCCAGGAGAACTATAATGTTATAGGGAATAGTTCCTGGTACAATATAACTATAATGTTATAGGGAATAGTTCCTGGTACAATATAACTATAATGTTATAGGGAATAGTTCCTGTACAATATAACTATAATGTTATAGGGAATAGTTCCTGGTACAATATAACTATAATGTTATAGGGAATTAGTTCCTGGTCCAGTAGAACTCTAATGTTATAGGGAATAGTTCCTGGTCCAGTAGAACTCTAACGTCACAACAGCATCACACTAACCGGTGACTCAGAACCCACGGAGCGTCTCCACATATAAAGATGAACACGTCACTTTTACAGCCGCTGTTATTATTTCCTGTCTGTCTCTTCTGCTTTCTTGCTTCTGTGTTTCTCCTTCGCACACTTTTCAATTATCTCCTCGCCACGTCCCCCCGGGAGCAGCGCCATCAGGACCCGGCTATCAGATTAAATGGACGTGTTGAGGAGAACGGGTCTGACGCGCCGAGAACGGGGTGTGTGTGCGTGTGTTGTGTGTGTGTGTGTGTGTGTGTGTGTGTGTGTGTGTGTGTGTGTGTGTGTGTGTGTGGGTGTGTGTGCATGTGTGTGTGTGTCACTGTGCATGTACAGGTATCTGTGTTTGTTTGTATGATTAGGCAAGTGTGTGTGTTGTGTGTGTGTGTGTGTGTGTGTGTGTGTGTGTGTGTGTGTGTGTGTGTGTGTGTGTGTGTGTGTGTGTGTGTGTGTGTGTGTGTGTGTGTGTTGTGTGCGCGCGCGTGTGTGTGTGTGTGTGTGTCTGTGTGTGTGTGTGTGTGTGTTTGTTTGTCCTCTGTGTGTGTGTGTGTGTGTGTGTGTGTGTGTGTGTGTGTGTGTGTGTGTGTGTGTGTGTGTGTGTGTGGCGTGGAGTGGAGCAGAGAGAGAGAGAGAGAGAGAGAGAGAGAGAGAGAGAGAGAGAGAGAGAGAGAGAGAGAGAGAGAGAGGGAGAGAGAGATACACAGACAGAGAGAGAGATAGACAGAGAGAGATAGAGAGACAGAGAGAGATAGAGACAGAGCGAGACAGAGAGAGAGAGAGGGAGAGAGAGACAGAGAGAGAGAGAGGGGGAGAGAGATACACAGACAGAGAGATACACAGACAGAGAGAGAGAGAGACAGAGAGAGATAGAGAGACAGAGAGAGAGATAGACAGAGAGAGATAGAGAGACAGAGAGAGATAGAGACAGAGAGAGGACAGAGAGAGAGAGGAGAGAGAGAGAGAGAGAGAGAGAGAGAGAGAGAGAGAGAGAGAGAGAGAGAGAGAGAGAGAGAGAGAGAGAGAGAGAGAGAGAGAGAGAGAGAGACATAAGTAAAAAGCCTACAGTTTGCAGATGATCTGGTGCTGCTGTCCCAACAAAATAAGGGCTACAACAGCACCTTGACCTTCTACACAAATTCTCCCAGACCTAGTGGGCACTGGCAGTAAATCTAACCAAAATAAAAATTATGATATTCCAAAAAAGACCCAGCCTACAACACCACAAACACAAATTCCTCCTAGACCACAATTGCCCTAGAACACACAAAAAACTACACCTATCTCGGCCTAAACATCAGCGCCACAGGGAACTTCAACCAGCTGTGAACGACCTGAGAGACAAAGCAAGAAGGGCTTTTTATGTTATCAAAAGGAACATCAAGCTAGACATTCCAATCAAAATCTGGCTCAAAATATTAGACTCCGTCATAGAACCCATTCCCCTGTATGGTTGTGAAGTCTGGGGCCCACTTGCAAATCAAGACTTCACAAAATGGGACAACACACCAATTGAGACTCTGCATGCTGAATTTGGCAAATCCATTCTCCGCACCCAACGGAAAACACCAAATAATGCATGCAGAGCAGAACTAGGTAGATACCCACTATTATCCAAATCCTAAAAAGAGCATTTAATTCTACAACCACCTAAAAGAAAGCGACCCAGACACACTCCACAACATAGCCCTCACCCACAGAGAGACCCTCGATAGATGCCCACTCAGCCAGTTGGTCCTGGGACTCTACTCACAAACACAAGCAGAGCCACCAGACAGAAACCACACTGGACTAAACCAAATTATAAGAAAACTAAAATAAAACTATCTGACACATTGGAAATAATCAACCCAAAACCAGAGCCTATTGGAATACTATTTGGCCCTAAACAGAGAGTACACATTGGCAGAATACCTGAGCACTGTGACTGACTCAAAACTAAGAAGATCCTTGACTAGGTACAGACTCAGCGAGCACAGCCTAGCCATTGAGAAAGGCCGCCATAGGCAGACCTCGCTCCCAAAAGAAGACAGACTGTGCACCCACTGCACACAAGATGAGGTGGAAACCGAGCTAATTCTTAACACCCTGCCCATCCCACAAATTGCAAACACCCAAAGAGACTTTGAAAACATGGCAGAAAACGCCAAACTCTCATACCTACTGGCTACTGGGTGAAATACAACAATGTGCAAACACAGCAGCAAGTTTTGTGAGCTGCTGTGACAAGAAAAGGACATCCAACGGAATACAACCATCATAAAGACTGTCAATCACTGTACTGTACTGATTTCTTCTGATTTCTCTGTTTTTTTTTTTTTTTTTTTTTTATCTTTTTCCCCCTCCATTTTTCCTCCGATTTTCTCCCATCCCAATGTTAGTCGTATGCCAATTCCCAGTCCCTTCCTGGTCGCTGCGCACTTACCCCCCACAGGCAGATCATCTGGGAGAGTGGAGGCTACCACGTGTTTCCTCCGACACACGTCCAGCCAATCACCGCTTCTTTTCACCTGGCAGCGCGGATTCTCATCGAGAGGGCGTAGCGTGTGGGAGGATCACACTATCCCCCTCAAGTCCTATCCGCGCTTAGCAGGCGCCCCGACCGAACT
>NW_028171768.1:20000-27500 GCF_963971535.1 Notolepis coatsorum
GAGAACCGCCGAACGGATTTTGTCACCTGAAAGGGCAATCGACAGGCAACAAATAGGGCTTTAATTCTATCAATATATTGTATTAAAAGAAATGCACACCCGAGCCACTAGAGGTCGGCAAAGAATCATCCACATGTGGGCCCTTGGATGTTAAGAGATTAAAGGAAAACTCCAACATTTTGGGATATTAGCTTATTTGGCATCTACCCTGGAGTTAGACAAGAAGATACATACCCTTTTTCTTCTCTGTGCATGCAGTAGGAGTAGGAAGACACGCACCGTTAGCCTAGCTTAGCGTCAGTAACTGGAAGTAGGTTCCTCCATTAGCCTAGTTCCAAATGTCTTCCTACTCCTACTGCATGCAGAAGAAAAAGGTATGCATCTTCTTGTCTAACTCTAGGGTTCCCAAAATGTTGGAGTGTTAAGATACATACCTTTTTCTTCTCTGTGCATGCAGTAGGAGTAGGAAGACGCGCACCGTTAGCCTAGCTTAGCGTCAGTCACTGGAAGTAGGTTCCTCCATTAGCCTAGTTCTGTATCGTATAGCTCTCGCTCGGCGTCACTCTCTGCACTGTCCTCGCACACGTGCACACGCACTGAATAAAGACCACAATGTACCTTTAATCCCAATATTTGTCTGACCACACCCCTATCAGCTTACCCATATAAGCAGGGGTGGGGCCACCCACTCGCCTCCTTCTCGCTTTCACCACAAGGAAGTGCCTTGGTAGATCCCCACACTTGAAGTGATGTGATGGTAGGAGAAGAGTTGGAAAGCAAGGATACGTTGACATCATATCTTTATTTTCTCTCTCACTATTTTCGAGAAAATACGGCGATATTGTCTTCGTACTGGAGTGTCTGGAAGATGATGATCATTCTAAAAATCCTCCACCGGTTTTCGTATTGGGAGTTCGCGCCGCTACATATTTTTCCAACTGCAGTCCTTGCTGTGTGCTGGTTGCGGTAAAGACACAGCCGGGCTGTAGGACGCGCCGCTGTTGTGAGAAGCGGTGGGTTCCAGGTTTGGTGAGTTATGTTTTGCTGGCAGGCTCCACTTGTCTGTTAGTGCTATGGGGGCTAATTGACAATGTTTATGAAAACCGGCCCCAGGCTAGGGTCCTTTGTTCAGCCTCTTAGGCGACAGAAGACCTTGGTCTGAAGCCCATTATAGTTTTAACTAGTGGGCCACGACCATTAACACTGGTGATCCCTGTGTTTTCTGGACGAGTGGATATCTCTCTGTCAACGTGTTAAGGCCCCATCTTTCATATCCAAATGAGAGTATTCCCTCACGAGGAGATATGGGCATAGATGTTCGATAGCGGAAGATCTGTGTTCAAGTCAGCTACACAGGCCAGTTGGGTATTGTGCTGGCTCCGTCGGGTGTTGGTAAAATCACCGTTGTAAAACTGTGTTAACATCTTGTTTATCTTTTCTCTTAAAAAGTGAGGAGGGTTTCAGAACGGCGGCCTGTCTGGGTGAGTGTTATATCATTGTGTACAAGTTCAGGTGATAGCTGCTTAGCTTGCGGTTAGCCAGTCAGCTGTTAGCTGCAGCGTTAGCCTGCTGTGATCACTGCGTGGCCTACATAGGTTGGGCCTACTGTTAGCCAGTCAGCTGTTAGCTGCGGCGCTAGCCTGCTGTGATCACTAGGAAACGTTAGCTTGCTGCTATCGGCCAAGGCCCAGTGCGGGGTAGCTCCGGCTCCTCGCGCGCCGCCGCGAGCTCCCCTCTGGTCGCGTGCGCCGTTCGCTCGCCGTCTCGCGGACAGGGGCAGTAGTGGCCGACGGTTGGACCGGCCGTTAGCTTAATGCTACTCTGTTGAACGTGATTTGATTATAACATGTTTTAAACACTCTTGAATACGACGTCATCTTTGACAGAGGATGTTCGTCGAACCTGCCCTGGGCCAGGACGGCAAAGCCTGCGTCAACAAAGGGGACCGTAGCGACGGGTTGGAGCGGCGGCGCTGCCCAGATCGAACAACACAGGACGGCTGTGTTTTCTACAGTGTCTTGAGACTGCACTTCGTTGATCTACGCTCCGGGTAGGCCAGGTCTGACCAGACCTTGTACACTTCTTCTGGCTTTCCCTTCTAAATGTTTTGTAAATAACGATGTTTTCCAAAACGAGTGTTACTGCACTACATTTAGGATACGACGCGAGTTGTGTGTGAATTGTCTTGTCACTAGGTATTTAGCTTCTCCGTGCAAATCGGGTTGTTGTTTCAGATGTGAAAATGATCTGGTTTGTTGTGTTGAGAAACATCATGTGTGTTTATATGTACCGTGTACTCACAACTAAGGGGGTTAACTAACCTATAAAGCTATGCTTAGTGACAAATGAGTAAAGAATATTCTTTTCTCAGCCTGTAATGACAATGAACAGTGTGTTCACATATTAACAGGTTTTCCTGTTTTAACTGGCCGTATTAAGGGTAAAGTAGGAGGATTGTGTTTCCCCCCGGTTCCCTGGGGACTTCTTCATCCTCCTATCAGACATGTTGTTGCACTACATTGTGTTTTTGTGTGGTAGGGATGCGATGTAACCCTTAGCTTGATTGCTGAGGTTGTGCTAAGACTGCTGGAGAAACTTTATTTTCCTAAAAGAAAAGATTGTTTGGTCGCTTTCGTGTGTGCTTAGCAAGGCCTGTGGCCGATACTAATTGAGAATTATGTATTCTCTCATTATGAAAAACGGCGTTCCTCTGTAGAGTGTTTTTGCCATTTTTTGTAGGTGATGATGGGTTGTGTGTGTCATGTGACCTACAACTGGGTTGGACTGGCCACAGAAGCACATGTGTAAGTTTGGACCGGGGCTCTTAGAGAGCCCTCTCTATTCTGTGTTTTTTCCTAGTAAAAATCAGATAGCAGGTTAGCGCATGCGCTGTGTGAAGCTGTCAGACGCTTCATAGAGCTGACTATGACTGTGTCATACTCTCTTTTTGTCATTACATCGTATCATGGGTGTGGGGTCGTAAAGGGGTGAACTGGTAACCTTTCCTCTCCCCCTTTTTTCTGTTGGTCAGGGGTACACCCCCTGTCCTTCAAGGTTCCTGTCACGTTGCGGTCCCGCACGTTACGGGGTGAGGGGGGGGGGGGGGGGAGTTTCATGGTCCCACGGCCTGGAATATTGGGCGTGTGCACCGCAGAAATTCCCCTGCCATAGAGTACGTCACCGTGCGCGTCTCTGTTGGTAGGACTTCCGTGTGCTGTTCAGGTCCATGTGATGGATCTGTTTCGGGGGGTGGTCAGGGCTCCTCCTCACCAAGCTCCTATTCGGGCCTTCTGTGAGTCGGGACTCCTCCTTCCATGTGAGGGAGCCTCCTTCAGAGTACAGAGCCTCCTCCTCAGATTGTCAAGGTGAGTGGACCCTCTAGAAGGAGTCCTACTCTATTGTGTATGTATTTGATTCAATTCGATTATTGAGTGTGTATGGGTTCAGTGCCTCCTCCCCGGAGAGCCCTAAATCCAATTTTTTACATGGCTCAAGGTGCAATATATTCTTTTCAATCTGTACAGCTCGCGTGGGAAGTCTCTCTGGGGATTCCCGTCTCCTTCCTATGGGAGGGTGGTGGGATGTAAAAATGTGAACAAATTTTACCCCCGTCTGTGTAGACTGGGATACATACTGTTGGTGCTTCCTTCTTTTCTACTAAAAAGAGTTGGAGTTAGGAAGTGTCACACCACTCTTGTCGTTCCCCATGGCGCCTTGGGGATTCAATGACAGGTCTAAATAGCCTGTTAATTGATGTGGGTGTGTCCCGACGCACGTATAGTGCTAGCTCGGGGTGTTCTGTAAACAGGCGACTGACTGGCACGCCTTGGTTGCTTGAGGTTAAAACGGCGTTTTTATAAAGCAACTGGGATGGAGGTTTTTCCTCTTCCGACGACCAAATCCAACGACCTGGTTTTTTGTCATCGACGGATTCTCGTTCATGTCTGGGGGATGATGACGGAATGGATCTGAACATATGTAGAGGGGTCTCACGCCCTGGGGGTGGGCCACCGGGCACGGTTCGCCCGAACGTCTGGGTGGCGCCTTCTTTTCATGTTTAAGATCAACACGCATATCTGCCTCTTCTCCTGGAGTAGGCATGTCGGCGTGGTTAGGGCACGGGACTGGTTCTGGTCACGCTGGTCCGGATCAGTTGAACCCGTTGTCCGCCGGGGATGCAGATCTGCTGTTCTGGTACCCTGAGGGACTTGGGTTTTTTTCAGGGGGAAAAATGCCAGGTTGGTCCGGGTGTCACAGGGTTAAGCACTATGGAGACCCTGGTTGGGTACGTTTTTTACTCAGCACTGTCGTAATGGCTTACGGCCATGCCAACCTGTACACGCTCGATCTCGGCAGATCTCGGCCGCTACACAGGTTGGTCCTGGTTAGTACTTGGTTGGGAGACCGCCTGGGAATACCAAGTACGGTGTGCTTAGGGGCTGGTTCTCCATTCTTTTTCGCTCCTCTCTCACGCATGGCGAAGAGGGGCCTGTTGGGGTGGTCTTTGACCTCCTCTGGTGACCCTGTGCTTCCCGTATCGCCGGGCCCGGTCCGAAGTAATGTTTCGTCGACCCGTAGGCCTGGGTTAACCCTTTTTTGAAAAACTGAAACACTTGTACTGCGGTATAGCCGGTGTATACCTGCAGGTGTGTTTTGGAGTTTTTTCTTGAGGGGTTATAGGAACAACCACCGCATTGGGTAACACCAAGGTGGTTGATTCCCTGGTGTGTTGGAGCAGTGTCAACTCCCGGGTTCACCATTTGAGGGTGCCCCTGCACGTTCATGACGTCTGCCAATCGTGTCAGCCTTCTCTGCCTCAACCCCTCTGGGTGGGTTTTTTTTAAATGGAGGCTTGGTCATGCAACACCGCCAGCTTACGCTCCTTCCGCCGGGGCGGCTGTGTTCAGCTGTCCCCTCTGGCGCCTGTCTCATCCGCAGTCTCCAGGCTAGGGTTAATAGCCTGTTGCCTGGTTTTTTCCCCGGTGCGCTGCCTGCTTCCGTTGGTTAACCTTTTTTGTGTGCTTACGGCCATGATTACTGCCTGTTCTGCAGGGTCAGTGTGCCAGGCGGTGTACTATTGGGGGGACAGGGCCCGCTCGGCTGAGGGGCCTTTGTCCGAATACGCTGGCGATGTGGGGGGCGGGGTCACTAAGTGCCCACCTGGTGGGGTCTTGATGCTGGCATCATGGACTTCTCCGGGCCCCCGTTCCAGGGCGTCCAGTCCCTTTGGTGGGTCTGGGTCTTCCTTCGCGCTCCGCTGCTACGGCCTTGCCACGGGGTTGGGTTTGCCCTTGACCCCGTGATTCTGGGGGCAGTAACGAGGTTGTTTCCTCCGTTCGTTCCCGGGTGGCATGCGGGTTGTGCGTGTGTGTAGTCGTGGGGTCAAGCCACGGCTGCTCACCCTGTGCGTTGAGTTGCTTGAGTGCCTCTTCGCACGGTCGGGTCCGTCGCCCTCCCGTGAAGCCCCCAATAGGGGGGGTGCCCTCCATTAGGGTGGGTCGGGGGGGCTCGGCCCTCCCTGTTCTGATGGTTGTGGGGGGCTTTCAGCGGGGTGTATTTGTCGGCCGATGGCTCTCGCTCGGCCTCCCTTGTGCAGAGAGTGACGCCGAGCGAGAGCTATACGATACAGAACGTTAGGTTATGACTATAACCAAGTTCTGTTAGTATAGCGACGCTCGGCGTCCGACGCTCGGCGTCCGACGCTCGGCGTCCGACGCCGCTGCAGCCCTTGATCTCGCCTTGTGGTGAAAGCTTGGGAAGGAGGCGAGTGGGTGGCCCCACCCCTGCTTATATGGGTAAGCTGATAGGGGTGTGGTCAGACAAATATTGGGATTAAAGGTACATTGTGGTCTTTATTCAGTGCGTGTGCACGTGTGCGAGGACAGTGCAGAGAGTGACGCCGAGCGTCGCTATACTAACAGAACTTGGTTATAGTCATAACCTAACGTTCCCGATGTCGTCCTACTCCTACTGCATGCACAGAGAAGACAGGTATGCATCTTCTTGTCTAACTCCAGGGTAGATGGCAAATAAGCTAATTTCCCAAAAGGTTGGAGTTTTCCTTTAACCCTTTTCACTACTGGTTAACCGTCTGTAGTGTGGTAGTGAAAGGGTTAACCTTATGTCGTGTGGTAGTGAAAGGGTTAAGTGTATTTGACGGTATTTCGCTTTCCGGTACAAATTTAAAAAGTTTTAAATTTTTTTATGTTTTTGTCTTGTAATATAACTGACATGCTGCTATTTCATTCAAAATATATGCTCATGTGGTTATATTCAGAGTTAATTATGTAAGGGATAATGTATATAGCTACGAGGTCATTGTCGCAAAATAATTGACCGACACGGAGTTTAAAATACTGAGGCGCCTCACCGAGGTGTTTTAAACGTCAGTGAAGGTCAATTATTTTGCGATGATGACCGAGTATAGCTATACATTATCCCGCTTATTACATGGCTAACTTACTAACAATATACCTAATTCATTTTACAAAATCGACAAAAGACGAGATCAAATGCAGACGCAGTTGTTCTGTGGCTCTGTCAGCCCAAATAAAGTGATTATTATTATCGCCGGCAGCCCGGCAGGTGTGTCTGATTGCACTGAAACAGTGTGTGTCAGTGGGCTTGATTACTCCAGCTGCGAAAAACAATAATCACCGGTGGTTATCGAAAAATAATTCACCGCTGTCTGGGGCTATTGACCAATCACAATCAAGCATTTCGGCTAATGTTAAAAACGCCATGTAAATTGTTATATTATACTGCTTATTTTTTATCTTCACTATAATTCCCTTGCCTATATTTACGTCTTCTACTTTTACCCTGCCCGTACTTGTACCCCCCCCCCCATGCTGCTATGACGCCTGCATTTCAATCAATAAAGGAATAGCTTATCTTATATCATTCTTTTAATTCTTCTGTTGTTATTTTTACAGCTAAAAGGGGGGAAAGAGTATTAACTTGAACATTGATCCATAGCTTTGCAGGGATCCATGACGGTATACCTTCATGTTCTGTACACCTCCCAGCACTACGTCAAACCAGCAATCATTATGTTTTTCCCCATTATATGGTCGACCTGTCAATGTTACTCGATATTGCCGCGAAATGACGGCGAGGCTCTTGATATCAGTGAGAAGACTGGATTCCCACACAGGCTGCTACTCACATGATGTAGTGAACGTCCTCAAAGACTCTTCGAGCTTCTTCAGTAAACTGCAGTTTTTCTTGGCATCCCGTCCAGATTGTCAATATTGCTGAATCAAGCAGTAAAAAGTCCCTAATGAGCATCAGCTGCACTGAGGCTGCTGCCCTTCTATCCTCCACATCACACACACACACACACACACACACACACACACACACACACACACACACACACACACACACACACACACACACACACACACACACACACACACACACACACACACACACACATCACACACACACACACACATACACACACGCACACGCACACACATACACACAGATACACAC
>NW_028171768.1:30000-42500 GCF_963971535.1 Notolepis coatsorum
TCCAGCTTGAGCGAATCTGCTTCAGCTGCTGAAATGCAAAGCGCATGTGTCAGTGGTGTGTGTGGGTGTGTCCGTACGTGTGTGCGTGTGCGTGTGTGTCTGTGTGCGTGTGTGTCTGTGTGCGTGTGTGTGTGTGTGCATGTGTGTGTGTGTGTGTGTGTGTGTGTCTGTGTGTGTCTGTGCAAAGTGCGTGTGTGCAAAGGGTGGCAGGTCAAACAACACCTTAGACAGAATCAGTTCAAAAGCAGGCCTTGTAGACGCATTGTACCTTGTGATGTTCTTAAATGTTTTTCTGCTTTGGTCTTTGACGACACAAAGTCATTATCACACTAACTACAGATATAAATCAAAGCACAGGCCCATCCACTATCCAGAGGATATATATATATATATATGTATACCGTGTATATTGTATATTTATTCTTACCGTATATATATCTATCCACATCTGTCTGTACATTCCTGCATATAATCCTTTTTACATATCTGTAGATACTATATCTATATCTGTACATATCCCTTACCTACTCAGTTACACTGCTGGCCAGCATGACTTACTGCCTTTATACCTGTATCACATGTACATTAATGCTACAACTCTACAACTACAATACATATGATTAGCACTATTACTCAGTAGTACTAATTTATATATTTTTTATCCAGTTTAATCACCTGTTCATTGTATATTACTGTTGCACTTTACTCTTACATTTGCACTCTGGTTGGATGCCAAACCTCTTTTTGTTGTACTGTACTTGTGCTGTATGATGATAATACATTTGAATATAATCTAATCTAATCCAATCTAATCTAATCTAATCTAATCTCTGGTTTTAAACTGGTCTACTCAAAATTGAAAGGTTATGAGGCAAGAGTTTACCGTTGTCATGGCAAAGAATAATTCTAGTCCCTTTTACAACCAAGCCTGTTAGTCACAGTATAAATTACAATCAAGTCAGTTAGTCACAGTATAAATTACAATCAAGTCAGTTAGTCACAGTATAAATTACAATCAAGTCAGTTAGTCACAGTATAAATTACAATCAAGTCAGTTAGTCACAGTATAAATTACAATCAAGTCTGTTAGTCACAGTATAAATTACAATCAAGTCAGTTAGTCACAGTATAAATTACAATCAAGTCAGTTAGTCACAGTATAAATTACAATCAAGTCAGTTAGTCACAGTATAAATTACAACCAAGCCTGTTAGTCACAGTATAAATTACAACCAAGCCTGTTAGTCACAGTATAAATTACGTGGTGAGGTAAGCGAAGGTTATGGCTCCATCGCTGTTACAAAATATTAGAATTATGATTGACTAAAATTGTTTTGTATTCTCCAAATAGAATGAAAGAAATGTTAAAATCAGCCATTTGTGTATTTTCCTTCCCTGGGCGTTAGTTTATCAAGATGATGATGATGATGATGATGATGATGATGATGATGATGATGATGATGATGATGACGATGACGATGAAGTCAGCCGTGCTTTGCCACAGTTGATAACGAGTAAAGCTTTTGACAGGTGTGCGCTTTAATGTCGCTATGGTTACAGGTCGGGTAGCGGATGAATTTAGAACGGTGATTAAACTTGAGCCGAAGCACGTGTGCATTATAAGCGGTTTTAAACGCTATAATAATGCAGATGTATTCAGGTAAACTTGTATCTAAAGCCATGACAGAGTAGCGCCGCCTGCGATTATCAGCAGTTGTATATCAGCTCTACGCTCCCCCACTCTCTCCGCGAGGCGCCCGATGAGAGTGTCTGTCTCCTGATGAGGGTGTCTGTCTCCTGATGAGGGTGTCTGTCTCCTGATGAGAGTGTCTGTCTCCTGGTGAGAGTGTCTGTCTCCTGATGAGAGCGTCTGTCTCCTGGTGAGAGCGTCTGTCTCCTGATGAGGGTGTCTGTCTCCTGATGAGAGCGTCTGTCTCCTGATGAGAGTGTCTGTCTCCTGATGAGAGTGTCTGTCTCCTGATGAGAGCGTCTGTCTCCTGATGAGAGCGTCTGTCTCCTGATGAGGGTGTCTGTCTCCTGATGAGAGTGTCTGTCTCCTGATGAGAGCGTCTGTCTCCTGGTGAGGGTGTCTGTCTCCTGATGAGAGTGTCTGTCTCCTGGTGAGAGCGTCTGTCTCCTGATGAGAGTGTCTGTCTCCTGATGAGAGTGTCTGTCTCCTGATGAGAGTGTCTGTCTCCTGATGAGGGTGTCTGTCTCCTGATGAGAGTGTCTGTCTCCTGGTGAGAGTGTCTGTCTCCTGATGAGAGCGTCTGTCTCCTGATGAGAGCGTCTGTCTCCTGATGAGAGCGTCTGTCTCCTGATGAGAGCGTCTGTCTCCTGATGAGAGTGTCTGTCTCCTGATGAGAGCGTCTGTCTCCTGATGAGAGTGTCTGTCTCCTGATGAGGGTGTCTGTCTCCTGATGAGAGTGTCTGTCTCCTGATGAGAGCGTCTGTCTCCTGATGAGAGCGTCTGTCTCCTGGTGAGAGCGTCTGTCTCCTGATGAGGGTGTCTGTCTCCTGATGAGAGCGTCTGTCTCCTGATGAGAGCGTCTGTCTCCTGATGAGAGTGTCTGTCTCCTGATGAGAGTGTCTGTCTCCTGGTGAGAGCGTCTGTCTCCTGATGAGAGTGTCTGTCTCCTGATGAGAGTGTCTGTCTCCTGATGAGAGCGTCTGTCTCCTTATGAGAGTGTCTGTCTCCTGATGAGAGCGTCTGTCTCCTGATGAGAGTGTCTGTCTCCTGATGAGAGCGTCTGTCTCCTGATGAGAGCGTCTGTCTCCTGATGAGGGTGTCTGTCTCCTGATGAGGGTGTCTGTCTCCTGATGAGGGTGTCTGTCTCCTGATGAGAGCGTCTGTGTCTGTCTCCTGATGAGAGCGTCTGTGTCTGTCTCCTGATGAGAGCGTCTGTCTCCTGATGAGAGCGTCTGTGTCTGTCTCCTGATGAGAGCGTCTGTCTCCTGGTGAGAGTGTCTGTCTCCTGGTGAGAGTGTCTGTCTCCTGATAAGAGCGTCTGTCTCCTGATGAGAGTGTCTGTCTCCTGACGAGAGCGTCTGTCTCCTGATGAGAGCGTCTGTCTCCTGATGAGAGCGTCTGTCTCCTGATGAGAGCGTCTGTCTCCTGATGAGAGTGTCTGTCTCCTGATGAGAGCGTCTGTCTCCTGGTGAGAGCGTCTGTCTCCTGGTGAGAGTGTCTGTCTCCTGATGAGAGTGTCTGTCTCCTGATGAGAGCGTCTGTCTCCTTATGAGAGTGTCTGTCTCCTGATGAGAGTGTCTGTCTCCTGATGAGAGCGTCTGTCTCCTTATGAGAGTGTCTGTCTCCTGATGAGGGTGTCTGTCTCCTGATGAGGGTGTCTGTCTCCTGATGAGGACTAGAGCGAGCACCTCCACCCCTACATGTGACCCTTCTACTACTGTCACCTGCCCTGCCACCTTTAGCCAGTTTGAGCCAGTTGTGTCCCTTGCTCAGCTAGAGGAAATTATTGCCCATATGAAGCCCTGAGGCTCCGCCTTAGACGTCCTTCCCCCTCAACTTGTCAAAGAGGTCAGCAGGGTCATAGGACCAAATGTCCAAAAGATTATGAACGACAGCCTTGCAGGTGATGTATACCTGTACTTTTTAAACATGCTGTGGTGCAACCGCTGATTAAAAAGCCTTACCTGGACGCCTCTAGTTTTTTACCATTTCCAGTTCCGCGTTAGCGTTCTGCAATCTGACGTTTCTGGTGCGATCTGATTGGCCACTGATGTTTCTGGTCATGTGACATGTGCGCCCAATCGCGTGGCGCCTGTATCTGCGCCCATTTCCGCCTCGAAGAGCCTGCAAACTACCTAACGCCTAGTTTATCACTGGTTAAGCTTAGGCGACCCTTTCGAAGTTGGTTAAGGTTAGAGTTTGGAATCAGGGCTGGTGTTCTATCGCCCTGCTCTAAGACAAACTCTAACCTTAACCAACTTCGCAAAGAGTGCCTAAGCTTAACCGGTGATAGAAACAGGCATCACACGATTGGGCGCAGATGTCACACGACCAGAAACGTCAGAAATGACATTACCTAAACTACCCTTACCTAACCAAAACAGGAGAAAACCATATCCAAATGAAATGGCAGCTCACCCCATCTGTGCTTCCTGAAAAGAGAGAAAAACACATTAATGGTACAGACAAGAATGGCAAAATATATATATACAAAACAATCTAAAGCTAACAATGCTCTCTCTGTGGCCATACACACACAAGGCCACTCCCAAAAACACAAAAGCCAATAAACAAATGCAATAGTATCAAAGTCAATGTCACAAAGTATCACTATAGGCCTAGCCTGCCAGAGAGAGCATTGTTAGCCAATCAGATTGCAGAACGCGAATGCGGAACTGGAAATGGGTTGGTAAAAAACTAGACGCTACCTGGACGCCTCTGTCCTCTCTAATTTCAGGCCTATCTCCAAGCTCCCGTTTTTCTCACAAATCTTGGAAAAAATTGCACTTGTCCAATTAATGTCTTTCCTTGACACATGTGGCATAATGCAGGTTTCCCAGTCCGGTGTTAAAGCACTGCCCACAGTACCGAGACTGCACTCTCAAGAGTTTTTAATGATATCCTTCTGGCCACTGACTCTGGTGACTCCCTTATCTTTGTGCTCTTGGATCTCACTGCTGCCTTTGGATCACAATATGCTGCTCTCCCGCCTGGAGCACTGGGTTGGCATTAAAGGCTCAGCCCTGGAGTTTTTCAGGTCATATTTGTCTGATAGAAGTTTTTGCGTGTTAGAGGTGCTGTATCCCCCACAGCACCTCTCCCCTGCGAGGTGCCCCAGGGCTCAATTCTTGGGCAAACTTTTTTTGTGCTATATTTGCTCCCCTTAGGATCTATACTCCGGAAACATGGCGTCTCCTTTCACTGCTACGCAGATGACAGTCAGATCCATAGATATATATAGAACACTAGATAGCTTACCCGCGCTGCCGCCCAATGGAGAGCGACGTCGTCGTAGGGCGGCCATCTTGCTCCAGGCAGCTCAGCTACTGATAACATTAATGTCTACTTTTTTACTTAAAGGAATTTTTTTATTTTTTTATTTTTTTTACAAACCGCTTGAATCATAGCCACGTTAATAATGCTTGTAATAAACAAAACCGTTTGTAAATCCGTCAATATTTCAGCGAGTTATGAGTATTTTTGTCTGTGCAGATCACTCACCCTCACTCAAGGCTGACTGGGGCAAGTTGGCGGCGGTTCAGTGACGCTGGTGACTCCGCCTTAAGCTATCTAGTGTTCTATATATATCTATGGTCAGATCTACCTGCCATTGAAAAGGAACAATCGCAACCCGTTGAAACCATTGTTAGCATGCCTTGATGATGTCAAAGCATGGTTGGCATTAAATTGTTTACTTCTCAATGACAGTAAAACAGAGGTTATGATGTTTGGTTCCAGCAATGGGCATGTGTCTCCTCCTGGTGACTTGGGCGCCATTGGACTTTTTGTGAAGCCAACTGTCACCAATCTAGGGGTGAAGATCGATTGTGACCTTAAGTTGGACAAACAGATCAATGCTGTAGTGGGAAAGAGCTTTTTCGAACTTAGGAGGGTGTCTAAAGTCAAACCTTTTTTATCCTGTAGTGTTTTTTAAACTGTTATACATGCTTTTATGACCTCTCGCCTTGACTATTGCAATGCCTTATGTGTTGGCGTCAGTCAGGCCTCCCTCTCTCTTTTCCAGCTAGTTCAGTTCAGTTAAAAAAAATCCATTGTTTTATATTTCTAATCAAGTACTCAAAAGCCAAATCTTTCTCACTTTGGATTTCATGCTGTGTTGGCCTGGCTCCGCCCATAAGCACTTTGAGTGACAGTCAGAGAGAGAGAGAGAGAGAGAGAGAGAGAGAGAGAGAGAGAGAGAGACAGAGCACTGTGTAAACAAAGCTGTGTGTGTGAGATAAGACAGGTCCCCTTCTCTCTCTCTCTCTCCCTCTCCTGTTTGAGGAAGTGTCGGGTTTCACTGTGCGCTACAGCCATAGACATAGTTAGTTATGCTCCCGACTCGAGAGAGAGAGAGAGAGAGAGAGAGAGAGAGAGAGAGAGAGAGAGAGAGAGAGAGAGAGAGATAGAGAGGGGGAGAGAGAGAGATAGAGAGGGGGAGAGAGAGAGACAGACAGAGAGACGACGACAGCGCGACGCGTGTTTGTGTATGTGTGCTCTGTCGCGAGGGTGTGTAAACTACGCAGGGGCAGACAGCTGAGGAGAGATCGATCAGAGAAACACAGCGTATGAGCCTCTCTCTCTATCTGTTTCTCCCTCTCTCTCTCGCTCTCTGTCAAACCCCGTTTGAGGAAGTGTCGGGTTACACTATGCGCTACAACCACAGAGCCAATCAGATCACAATCAGCTCCACCAGCGCCAAGTTACGTCACCTTGCGAGTCAAATCAGAATTACCTAATTAACTGGAGGAGGAAATTGTCTCAACTGAATGAGAGCAATCCGCCAATATGGTATTTAGAGACACAGACCCATTGATACTAACTCCTATTACTATAATACAATGCTAAACACAGAAAAAAGCCATTTATAATGCATGTCCCCTTTAAGCATTACATCACTCGCAGGAGTGTGTTATACTCATTAGATCACGCCTAGGGGTGGTTGTTAGGCCCGACGCGCAGTGGAGGGTCGTTAGACCCCCCTAGGCGTGATCTAATGAGTATAACACACGACTTCAAGTGATGTAATGCTTTTATACAATGGCCCAATTCACCCAACCTTATTGCTATACAATAAACACACAGTAATTTAAGCATAATAAAGATTTATTCACAACCATCCACAGAGAAAGTAGATCCAATAGTAGATCCACTAGTAGACACCACTAGTAGACACCTTTCGCAATTATGCCACATCAATGTGGAACGCCCTACCCACAGCTGTAAAGGAATGCGAATCACTACCCACTTTCAAAACCACTCTCAAGGAGCACCTACGGGAGACTGCAATTCGAAACTGGCCCCTGTAAGTGTCCTAACCCAACCCCCTCCAATGTACAGTAAATGTCCTAACCCAATAATACACAAGACCCTCTTCTTGTGACCAAGTAAGGTTTTGTCGATAATCCAATGTACAGTTACCCTCCCCCCACCCAACCACCTCCAATGTACAGTTTCCCACCCCACCCCACCTACCCAACCTCCTCCAATGTACAGTTTCTTCGTCAAATGTATATACTCTCTTTTTTAGAATTTTTTTGTATCACAAACATTGTAAATCTGATATATCATAAATGTATAGATGTAGCAGTAATGACTATCTGTATGTCATGTATGTCATGTTATGATGAATTGAAAATGGGGGACCCTGATGTAAACAAGACGAAAGTCTTTCTCTGGTCTGCATCCCCTTAACAATTGTGTGTATTGAGCCGTACTGTATTGTACCCATTCTGCAATATGTTAATAACATTTTCAATCAATCAATCAATCAAATCAAACAGTCGGTAACCGTCGGTAGTGTGATAGTAAAGGGTTCACTTTCTGTAGTGTGGCAGTGAAAGGGTTAATGTCGAGGCTCATTTTCTCCCCCCGCTCTCTCCTCCATGAGCTCCATGTAACGCGGAAGTGCAGTGGTCTATTCTTTTCCTTACCCATCCACTCACACACTCACACACCGACGGCAGAGGCAACCATGCAAGGTGCCAACCTGCTCATCGGGAGCAATTAGGGGGTTAAGTGTCTTGCTCAAGGACGCATCGACACGCTGTCCAGGAGGAGTTGGAATGGAACCGGGGACCTTCTGACTACCAGACGAGCGCTCTTCCTCCTGTCGCCCCCCCCGGTGTCTACCTTGTTGAGGCAGTTCATACGAGTGGCAGAGGTGGTAATGGAGCTCTATTATCCCGCTTTGGGAATTTGGGTTTTGCAGCAAAAAGAATCATTCGTTAATAGAAGTTGGCATTTTTAAAGTAACCTGCTCTGATACCTTCCTGGCACAAGTTTAGTGTTAGAGTAAAGTTTAGTGTTAGAGTAAAGTTTAGTGTTAGAGTAAAGTTTAGTGTTAGAGTAAAGTTTAGTGTGCGGCTAACCTTAAGTCATCCGTCAGTGTGTTATTACATGGTTAACCGTCTGTAGTGTGGTAGTGAAAGGGTTAACCTTATGTAGTGTGATAGTGAAAGGGTGAACCTTCTGTCGTGTGGTCGTGAAAGGGCTAACCCTTTGTTCGTGTGGCAGTGAAAGGGTTAACATTCTGTATTGTCACAGTGAAAGGGTTAACCATTTGGTAGCGTGGTGGTAGTGAAAGGTTAACCGTCTGTGGTGTGGTAGTGAAAGGGTTAACCTTCTGTAGTGTGGTCGTGAAAGGGCTAACCCTTTGTCGTGTGGCAGTGAAAGGGTTACCCTTCTGTATTGTCACAGTGAAAGGGTTAACCATTTGGGAGTGTGGTATTGAAAGGGTTCAAATGTACACATGCCGTCACTCCATCATAATCAATGGAGATTACCTGGGATGTTCGATATTGGCTTTTTTACCGATAACCGATATACCGATATTGTGCAACTCTTAATTTCCGATACCGATATAAACCGATACCGATATATGCGGGGTTTCCTCCCCCAAAAAACGGAATAATTTCATGTAATTAACATTACATATCTCTTGTTGTGGAATTAACACAACATTATGCATACTTTTGACAATAAATAAAATTAGAATTTGTTCTTACTTGCTTGCCTGGGTAAATAAAGGTTAAATAAATGTAAACAAATTAAAAAAAAGAAAAAGAAAAAGAAATAACCGATACCGATAATTTTTAGATATTACATTTTAATGCCAATATCGGACATCCCTATGTTTAACATGTAGAGCTCTTTGACTGCCAGAGTGGAGTGGACTCAACCTTGATGACTTGGACTCGGACATGGACTAGGGTAATGGGGACTTGACCTGCGTGAAACTGTGTATTATCAGAGTATGAGCAGGTCGAGTTTACAGAACAAGTGGGTCCAGGAAATCTGCAAAGTAGAGAGAGAGACAAAAACAGAGAATAAAGTTGAAAGGAACAATCAGTGGATCAAAATGAGCACATAAAGTGCAGACATATAAAATCACAGTTTTTCACATTAGGATCTAACATCCCAACAGGCCACCTTGTTTATGGTTTGATTCAGTTTTAAATAGACAATAATAAAAAGAGTACGATAAAATAGACAGAGTAAAATAGTGCAATAGTGCAGTGCAAAATGGCTGACTTTCGCGATCAAAACAGCACAAAAACGAATTCTAAAATCGCACTAATAACACTTTAACCTATTAGTGAACTAACGTATTGATGATAATATATAAGATAAGATAAGATATTCCTTTATTGATCCCCTTGGGGAAATTCAGGCATCATAGCAGCATGGGGGGGAGGGGGGAGGGGTACAGGTAGTAAAACAACACAGTATACAGGTAGTAAAAGACAACACAGGCAGTGTAAACAATTTGATCAATATGGTCAATATAATTTACTATCTGACTAGCTGAGGAATATTCACATTATTCACAGTGTCACATGAGGTGCAGTATGCAAGAGGTAGTGTTATAATTTACTATCTACTGAGTGTACATTAATCAAAGTACCAGGGTAGTCTACTTTGTCCCCCTTGGGTTCCTATAAGTCCCAGGTCAATGTCTGGTAGCAGTCGCTGTCGCTGCCCCCTGTTGTGGGGCCTGGAGGCTGCTAGTCGCTGCCCACTGTTGTGGAGCCTGGTATGAAGGACTGTCCGAGGCGGTTAGTTGAGTGTCGGGGGCAGTGATGCCGGTAACGCGTTACTAAGTAACGCGTTATTGTAATCTGATTACTTTTCCCCGAAAATAGTAATCTAACGCGTTAATCTTTAAAAGCCAGTAATCTGATTGCAGTTACTTGTCCAATTGGCTGTGAGTTACTATTTCGTTACTATCTCATCATAAATTCATAATGCAGGCGGAATGCAGTATTTTATTTCGTTTTCGACAGTCAAAAATACATTTTGAGCTGTTTTTCTTATTATTATTATGGAGTGACGTGGGGTGGCAGTGAAAGGGTTACACAAGAATGTGTCCCTGCGGCGTGACTGGACTCTCTGTCTGTGAGTGACTCTGCTTTGGCCCAATCACATTCCCCATCCACAGTCTGCGAATCAGAGGCAGAGTAGGGCGGGTCTTCACAGCACGTCATGTGACATATGCGCCAATCGTGTGACAGCAGGGCTCCGTTGTTATGTTCGTCTGAGAATTCATTTACAAAACGCTTGTCTAAACGAAGTGAAACCGCAAGAAGACTTTTGCGGTTTCTGTTCAGACTTCCACCCCAAAACGCTCGTTTAAACGTAGCCTCAGTCAAAATACTGTCTACCGCTAAAAACAGCACATCCAATTGCATTGAAAGCATCTGGAATCACAACACTAGCCGACGCTTCGACTATGAATTGAAAATGGGGGACCCTGATGTAAACAAGACAAACGTCTTTCTCTGGTCTGCATCCCCTTAACAATTGTGTGTATTGAGCCGTACTGTATATTGTACCCATTCAGCAATCTGTTAAATAAAGTTTTCATTCATTCATTCATTCATTAATGTATATTTGATGGTGGCAGAGCAAAAGCTCTTATTTGCCAGATTTACAGTTAATTTACATGTTAAAGAGAGACTGATTGTATGTTTATAGAGAGACATTTATAAAAACAATTTAATAGTTACAGTTGATATAATTGAATAGTTCAGCCTGCATTTGTTAGATGTGAATAGATACACTGGTTTTGTACAACCACTGGCTGGCTGCTCTAATGCTGTGAGCATCATAGACTGTTGCTTTACCATACTTGATGGTACAGAAGCTGAAGCACTAGTTTAACAATTTACGTTATGTGCAGAGAAACAAGTTAAAAACAATTTATGCACTTTCAATAAAGCGTTTAAAAAAACTGTTGGGGGAACGACGACGACTTCGTAACCTAGTTACTTTCAAAGTAACTAAGTTACTCTGATAATCAAGTAATCAGTAAAGTAACATGGATTACTTTTTAAAGGAGTAATCAGTAATCAGTAATCGGATTACTTTTACAAGTAATCTGTGGCATCACTGGTCGGGGGGGGATGAGTCTGTGGCTGAACGAGCTTCTCATCTTGACTAGCTCGTCGTAGAGGGGGTGGTAGGGGTTCTCCATGATGGCATCCAGCTTCCTTATCATCCCCCTCTCTCCCATCACCTCAAGTCTAGGTAGCTCGACTCCCACCACGGAGCTAGCCTTCCTCACCAGCTTGTTGAGCTTGTTGGTGTCCCTTGAGTTGATGTAGCCTCCCCAGCATGCCACAGCATAGAAGAGGATGCTGGCCACAACAGACTGGTAAAAAGACTGCAGCAGTTTGTTGCACACATTGAAGGACCTGAGTCTCCTCAGGAAGAACAGCCTGCTCTGTCCCTTCCTGTAGAGGGCCTCTATATGCTGTTGTGACACGGTTATGATGTTTATACTTGAATACGTTTGACAAAAAAACCTATACTTTTGTCAGACAGTCTGGAGAGGTTGATTTATGACGTGATGTCATTTGCGGTCCGCCCCCCGGACCACACAGGCGGAAGGGGCTAAACTATTATAATAATGCTGCAGCACCACACATAGTAGCCTACTATGTGTCTGCCTATATGTTTGGTGACGCTTGCAGTTGAAAACCAACTGCCCTACCCTCCATAAACCGATATCTCAATGCTAACGTTAGGTTGGCTGATGCTATGTTTCATACTGTATTGCAGCTCTTGCCTACAAAAGTGTAACGTTATACTGACTACCTAGTGCAATGGACAACGAGGATGGAAATCGATTCAAGTGAAATAGTGGTCGTTGACCGAGTTGAAAATTATTCAAGCCTTTGGGTCCTTGGCTTGCTCCACAGTAGTATGCAACATTAGCTGTGGATAGATCCACAGACAGACCCACCGACACGACCGCATCACCCCCCGAAGGAGATACCGGCGAGGTCAGCCTGTGGTCAGCCAAATAGTTATGGCCGGGGAAGAAACGCTCCGATCTGTTTTACTGTTCATACCACATCAGCAGGTTTCCACACTTTCACAGAGACGGAGAGTGCACGAGAGAGGAAGAAAGAGAGGGACGGGCGCGCCTGTCTTATCGTGTGCCGGGCAGGGGGACGATCACGTCGTTAAAATTAATTGTTGTTAAAAACGTTAAAAAGTTTTGACTAAGAGGATTCCGCGTTCAATTTGTGATTTGGACAGTGTCCAGTTTGTCTTCGTGCTCGGCAAGTCGATTATGATGACACGCTTAACTGCAGCGAGCCAGCGCTGTATCACTCACACCTTGTGTCTGTGTGTGTGTGTGCAACCGTGTGTGTTTGTGTGTTCAAGTGTGTGTCTATAGGCTAGTAGGTTGGAGTGTGTGCATCCGTCTGTGTGTGTGTGTGTGTGTGTGTGTGTGTGTGTGTGTGTGTGTGTGTGTGTGTGTGTGTGTGTGTGTGTGTGTGTGTGTGTGTGTGTGTGTGTG
>NW_028171768.1:47500-53326 GCF_963971535.1 Notolepis coatsorum
AGTAGAGGAGGAGGACACAGTCCTGGGTGTACAGGGAGTAGAGGAGGAGGAGGACACAGTCCTGGGTGTACAGGGAGTAGAGGAGGAGGAGGACACAGTCCTGGGTGTACAGGGAGTAGAAGAGGAGGACACAGTCCTGGGTGTACAGGGAGTAGAGGAGGAGGAGGACACAGTCCTGGGTGTACAGGGAGTAGAGGAGGAGGACACAGTCCTGGGTGTACAGGGAGTAGAGGAGGAGGACACAGTCCAGGGTGTACAGGGAGTAGAGGAGGAGGACACAGTCCTGGGTGTACAGGGAGTAGAGGAGGAGGACACAGTCCTGGGTGTACAGGGAGCAGAGGAGGAGGTCACAGTCCTGGGTGTACAGGGAGTAGAGGAGGAGGAGGACACAGTCCTGGGTGTACAGGGAGCAGAGGAGGAGGAGGACACAGTCCTGGGTGTACAGGGAGTAGAGGAGGAGGAGGACACAGTCCTGGGTGTACAGGGAGTAGAGGAGGAGGACACAGTCCTGGGTGTACAGGGAGCAGAGGAGGAGGAGGACACAGTCCAGGGTGTACAGGGAGCAGAGGAGGAGGGGGACACAGGCCTGGGTGTACATGGAGTAGAGGAGGAGGAGGACACAGTCCTGGGTGTACAGGGAGTAGAGGAGGAGGAGGACACAGTCCTGGGTGTACAGGGAGTAGAGGAGGAGGAGGACACAGTCCTGGGTGTACAGGGAGTAGAGGAGGAGGAGGACACAGTCCTGGGTGTACAGGGAGTAGAGGAGGAGGAGGACACAGTCCAGGGTGTACAGGGAGTAGAGGAGGAGGAGGACACAGCCCTGGGTGTACAGGGAGTAGAGGAGGAGGAGGACACAGTCCTGGGTGTACAGGGAGTAGAGGAGGAGGAGGACACAGTCCTGGGTGTACAGGGAGTAGAGGAGGAGGAGGACACAGCCCTGGGTGTACAGGGAGTAGAGGAGGAGGAGGACACAGTCCTGGGTGTACAAGGAGTAGAGGAGGAGGACACAGCCCTGGGTGTACAGGGAGTAGAGGAGGAGGACACAGCCCTGGGTGTACAGGGAGTAGAGGAGGAGGAGGACACAGCCCTGGGTGTACAGGGAGTAGAGGAGGAGGACCTGGCACCACAGTAGCTGTGAACTCTCCAAGCAGCCGGAACGGCCAGCACAGCGTGAGATATTCAAGGCACGGAATGTACGCTAACAGGGTGAAAACACACCTTCCCTCCCTTGCTTTTTAACCCGAGAGTTCTTTCGACCCGCCCACTGGAAACACATAAAAACCCAGGTGGTATGATGACGGCTTGGTCCGGTATCTGTGTCTGTCTGGCATATCGGGGCAGCTAAGGGAACGGCTCACCTTGCCTACCTCCGGTCAATGGTCTCTAACTACACACCCTCAAGACCCCTCCGCTCTGCATCTTTTGGCCGCCTCAGACCCCCACTCCAATCCGAGCTCCGGGAGGGTCATCATCAAAGAGAAGCTTTGTCTCGTGGTGGACAATGGTGGAACGAACTTCCAACGACAGTCAGGACAGCCGAAACTCGACCGATCTATCGCCGTCGACTAAAAGCACAATCGATATCTGAAATGAAAAACAAAAAAGAAAGAAAAGGAAACACTAACCTTCTTACCGTCTTCTACTATCATGCACTCTTCCTACTATATTACTAATATGTTTACTATACTATATGCACTCAACACTGCACCAGCCCAAGTTTCAGCACAGTTTGATGATCATTGTTACTCAGCTGAAAGAGTTGTGCCCTTCCTGCTGACTTGCACTACAGAACTTGCGAGTCGCTTTGGATAAAAGTGTCGGCTAAATGACAAAATGTAAATGTATATGTAAATATTACAATCCTTCGCTTCCCGCTGGTAGGCGACCCTTGCTCCTCTTGTTACCCAGGGATTGTACGTCTATACTGGGAAGCGAGGGCCCCGGGACAGAGACACACTGCTAATGTCCAGCACTGTGTCTCTGTCATATCAAAGGGTAACTTTAGAGGTAAAAATAATCTTAAAGAGCAGTGAGAAGCTGTCAGGTCACAGAGGAGCACAATACAACATGGCTGCTCTCATAATAACCTCATGAGCACCTCTCTCCTTCTCTCCTCCTCCTCCTCCTCCTCCTCTCATTCCTCTCTCATCTTCCCACACCTCTCTTCCACCTCCTGTATACCTCTCTCCTCCTCCCATATGTCTCCTCATCCTCCTTACCTCTCTCCTCCTCTCATACATCTCTCCTCCTCTCATCCCTCTCCTCCTCCTCTCATATCTCTCCTCCTCTCATCTCTCTCCTCCTCTCATATCTCTCCTCCTCTCAAACCTCTCCTCCTCTCATACTCTCCTCATCTTATACCTCTCTCCTCCTCTCATATCTCTCCTCCTCTCATAACTCTCTCCTCCTCTCATTCCTCTCCTCCTCCTCTCATCTCTCCTCATCTCATCTCTCCTCCTCTCATATCTCTCCTCCTCTCATATCTCCTCCTCTCATACCTCTCTCCTATCATCTCTCTCCTCCTCTCATATCTCTCCTCCTCTCATCTCTCTCCTCCTCTCATATCTATCCTCCTCTCATATCTCTCCTCCTCTCATATCTCTCTCCTCCTCTCATCTCTCTCCTCCTCTCATATCTCTCCTCATCTCATCTCTCTCCTCCTCTCATATCTCTCCTCCTCTCATCTCTCTCCTCCTATCATATCTCTCCTCCTCTCAATCTCTCTCCTCCTCTCATCTCTCTCTCTCTCATATCTCTCCTCATCTCATCTCTCTCCTCTCTCAATCTCTCCTCCTCTCATATCTCTCCTCCTCTCATATCTCTCCTCCTCTCATTCTCTCCCTCTCATATCTCTCCTCCTCTCATATCTCTCTCCTCCTCTCTATCTCTCTCCTCCTCTCATCTCTCCTCACTCATATCTCCTCCTCATCTCATCTCTCTCCTCCTCTCATATCTCTCTCCTCTCATCTCTCTCCTCCTCTCATATCTCTCCTCCTCTCATATCTCTCCTCCTCTCATATCTCTCCTCCTCCTCCTCATATCTCTCCTCCTCTCATACTATCCTCCTCCTCTCATTCTCCTCCTCTCATCTCTCTCCTCCTCTCATCTCTCTCCTCCTCTCATATCTCTCCTCCTCTCATATCTCTCCTCCTCTCATATCTCTCCTCCTCCTCTCATATCTCCTCCTCTCATATCTCTCCTCCTCTCATATCTCTCCTCCTCTCATATCTCTCCTCCTCTCATATCTCTCTCCTCTCATATCTCTCCTCCTCCTCTCATATCTCTCTCCTCTCATATCTCTCCTCCTCCTCTCATATCTCCTCCTCTCATATCTCTCCTCCTCTCATATCTCTCCTCCTCTCATATCTCTCCTCCTCTCATATCTCCTCCTCTCATATCTCTCCTCCTCTCATCTCTCTCCTCCTCTCATCTCTCTCCTCCTCTCATCTCTCTCCTCCTCTCATCTCTCTCCTCCTCTCATATCTCTCCTCCTCTCATATCTCTCCTCCTCTCATATCTCTCTCCTCCTCTCATCTCTCTCCTCCTCTCATATCTCTCCTCATCTCATCTCTCTCCTCCTCTCATATCTCTCCTCCTCTCATCTCTCTCCTCCTCTCATATCTCTCCTCCTCTCAAATCTCTCTCCTCCTCTCATCTCTCTCCTCCTCTCATATCTCTCCTCATCTCATCTCTCTCCTCCTCTCAAATCTCTCCTCCTCTCATATCTCTCCTCCTCTCATATCTCTCTCCTCCTCTCATATCTCTCCTCCTCTCATATCTCTCCTCCTCTCATATCTCTCTCCTCCTCTCATCTCTCTCCTCTTCTCATATCTCTCCTCATCTCATATCTCTCCTCATCTCATCTCTCTCCTCCTCTCATATCTCTCCTCCTCTCATCTCTCTCCTCCTCTCATATCTCTCCTCCTCTCATATCTCTCCTCCTCTCATATCTCTCTCCTCCTCTCATATCTCTCCTCCTCTCATAC
Source organism: Notolepis coatsorum (assembly GCF_963971535.1). Lineage (NCBI taxonomy): Eukaryota > Metazoa > Chordata > Actinopteri > Aulopiformes > Paralepididae > Notolepis > Notolepis coatsorum. The sequence continues at coordinate 51,487 of NW_028171768.1, forward strand.
CTATCCTCCTCCTCTCATATATCCTCCTCTCATCTCTCTCCTCCTCTCATCTCTCTCCTCCTCTCATCTCTCTCCTCCTCTCATATCTCTCCTCCTCTCATATCTCTCCTCCTCTCATATCTCTCCTCCTCCTCTCATATCTCCTCCTCTCATATCTCTCCTCCTCTCATATCTCTCCTCCTCTCATATCTCTCCTCCTCTCATATCTCTCTCCTCTCATATCTCTCCTCCTCCTCTCATATCTCTCTCCTCTCATATCTCTCCTCCTCTTCTCATATCTCCTCCTCTCATATCTCTCCTCCTCTCATATCTCTCCTCCTCTCATATCTCCTCCTCTCATATCTCTCCTCCTCTCATCTCTCTCCTCCTCTCATCTCTCTCCTCCTCTCATCTCTCTCCTCCTCTCATATCTCTCCTCCTCTCATATCTCTCCTCCTCATCTAATCTCTCTCCTCCTCTCATATCTCTCCTCCTCTCATACCTCTCTCCTCCTCTCATCTCTCTCCTCTCATATATCTCTCCTCCTCTCATACCTCTCTCCTCCTCTCATCTCTCTCCTCCTCTCATCTCTCTCCTCCTCTCATATCTCTCCTCCTCTCATATCTCTCCTCCTCTCATATCTCTCCTCCTCATCTCATCTCTCTCCTCCTCTCATATCTCTCCTCCTCTCATATCTCTCTCCTCCTCTCATATCTCTCTCCTCCTCTCATACCTCTCTCCTCCTCTCATATCTCTCTCCTCCTCTCATCTCTCTCCTCCTCTCATCTCTCTCCTCCTCTCATATCTCTCTCCTCCTCTCATATCTCTCTCCTCCTCTCATCTCTCTCCTCCTCTCATCCCTCTCCTCCTCTCATCTCTCTCCTCCTCTCATCTCTCTCCTCCTCTCATACCTCTCTCCTCATCTCATATCTCTCTCCTCCTCTCATCTCTCTCCTCCTCTCATCCCTCTCCTCCTCTCATATCTCTCCTCCTCTCATATCTCTCCTCCTCTCATATCTCTCCTCTCATATCTCTCCTCCTCTCATATCTCTCCTCCTCTCATATCTCTCTCCTCCTCTCATCTCTCTCCTCCTCTTATCCCTCTCCTCCTGTCATATCTCTCCTCCTCTCATATCTCTCCTCCTCTCATATCTCTCCTCCTCTCATCTCTCTCCTCCTCACAACCTCTCTCCTCCTCTCATATCTCTCCTCATCTCATATCTCTCCTCCTCCTCTCATATCTCCTCCTCTCATACCTCTCTCCTCCTCTCATATCTCCTCCTCTCATATCTCTCCTCCTCTCATATCTCTCCTCCTCCTCTCATATCTCTCCTCCTCTCATACCTCTCTCCTCCTCTCATATCTCTCCTCCTCCTCTCATATCTCCTCCTCTCATACCTCTATCCTCCTCTCATCTCTCTCCTCCTCTCATCTCTCTCCTCCTCTCATATCTCTCTCCTCCTCTCATATCTCTCTCCTCCTCTCATCTCTCTCCTCCTCTCATACCTCTCTCCTCATCTCATATCTCTCTCCTCCTCTCATCTCTCTCCTCCTCTCATCCCTCTCCTCCTCTCATATCTCTCCTCCTCTCATATCTCTCCTCCTCTCATATCTCTCCTCCTCTCATATATCTCCTCCTCTCATATCTCTCTCCTCCTCTCATCTCTATCCTCCTCTCATCCCTCTCCTCCTCTCATATCTCTCCTCCTCTCATATCTCTCCTCCTCTCATATCTCTCCTCCTCTCATCTCTCTCCTCCTCACACCTCTCTCCTCCTCTCATCTCTCTCCTCCTCTCATCCCTCTCCTCCTCTCATATCTCCTCCTCTCATATCTCTCCTCCTCTCATAGGTCTCTCCTCC
>NW_028171768.1:58526-113526 GCF_963971535.1 Notolepis coatsorum
ACTGGGTCTCGAACCCCGGTCGTCTGCGTGAAAGTCAAAAGAACAACCCGTTAGACCACAGAGAAGATAAGTAAAAGATCAACCATACATCAATCAATGGGTAAGGGAGCCGTATCGTTATTCTGTATAACAGTTTTACTAATTATTTTCGCTAGCAAGATCTCATTTGATTATTCAATCCAGCAGGCACGTTTAAAGAAATATAATCTGATTGATTGAGGTAATGAGGGACTTGAAATTAGCCTATAGATAACGCATTTAACTTGTCGGCGAGGCGATTGAGCCGTACTGCAATATGTTAATAAAGTTCTAAATCAATTAATCAATCAATGCCGCTAGAGAATCAGATTCTCTGCTATCGATACGTGCTGGCTTTTCAACTGAAGCGGCCGCGCGCATTTAGCCTGGGTCGCAAGTCTGGCTTGAGTTAACGAGACTGAATCCACCTTCGAGGAACAGGAAAATCCCGGCTTCAAACAGCGGGTTAACTGAAGCTGGATAATGACATCTTGATCGACTTAGTTGAACCAGGTACAAGAAACAGGGCCCTGGATGCTCAACGAACAATAACACTATCGCTGCTGGCGGGACAAAACCTTGTAACTCCATTTTTTTTTTTTTTATATATATTTTTTTTTATCAACTCAGTAGATCATCCTCCATGTGTGTGTGGTTTTACAAAGTCTACACAATGGGAAAGCATTAAACCAATCATCTGTCTAAACCTCGTAACTCTATTCACCCTCAAATCTGTGTTAGTTTTTTTCATCTGCTGAAAAGTTGGGTTTTTGGAGTTATGAGGTTTTGTCCCGCCAGCAGCGCTATGTAACAACCATCAAATGCACTCACAGCACACACATCCACACGCACACACTCACTTTAAACAAACAACTCACTGCAGCACCCACTTTAACCACTTTAGTACACCTAGACACACTTTATATTGATTGGTAAAGAATTTGCACTACAACCCATACCTCATTACACCTTACTGTAAATTATATTGTATGTAAATTGTACCTCATCCCACTTCTGCTTTGCACTGTACAGTATATTGTATGGTAACTCCGATCTACTCTGCATTGTACATTGTATATTATGTACATACTGAACATTTTTGTCTACGTACTTGACTTCTATTTTATACTTGCTTATACTTATTTTATTATCTATTTTTGCCTAGCACAGTCTCTGGAGCGAAACAGAAAGAAGCATTTTGTATAAAAGTATTCTGTACTTCTTCTGTATGACAACTAATAAAGAAACTTGAACTTGAACTTGAACTTGAACTAAAGTTTACAAAAAGCATGGTAAAAGACATAACACGGCACTTGATGGTGTTGCGGTCGCACACACCAAAGTACATACACTCCGTAATAGTTTCGTACACAATAAGCGAGACACGATAGCGATAAACATGGGGATTCCAAGACGGGAGCGATAAGGGTAGCGTTTAGCAAGGGCACTCACCGTTAACCGCCAGTGAACGACTGACAATGTGAATCAGTAAACAGGGAGGACATATGGAGCAGGGCAAACAATAATACACAGCAGATACCAATCGGGACAATCAGGGCAGAAAGAAGGAAAGGACATTTGCCACTGACTGGGCAACGCTAGGTGAGAGCAAGACCCCAAATGTCACAAGATCCGGAGAGAGACCTCCTCCCAGGGGCCAGAGAGAGACCTGCTCACAGGGGCCAGAGAGAGACCTCCTCACAGGGGCCAGAGAGAGAGACCTCCTCACAGGGGCCAGAGAGAGAGACCTCCTCACAGGGGCCAGTGAGAGACCTCCTCACAGGGGCCAGAGAGAGACCTCCTCACAGGGGCCAGAGAGAGAGACCTCCTCACAGGGGCCAGAGAGAGAGACCTCCTCACAGGGGCCAGAGAGAGAGACCTCCTCACAGGGGCCAGAGAGAGAGACCTCCTCACAGGGGCCAGAGAGAGAGACCTGCTCACAGGGGCCAGAGAGAGACCTCCTCACAGGGGCCAGAGAGAGAGACCTCCTCACAGGGGCCAGAGAGAGACCTGCTCACAGGGGCCAGAGAGAGAGACCTCCTCACAGGGGCCAGAGAGAGAGACCTCCTCACAGGGGCCAGAGAGAGAGACCTCCTCACAGGGGCCAGAGAGAGAGACCTCCTCACAGGGGCCAGAGAGAGAGACCTCCTCACAGGGGCCAGAGAGAGAGACCTCCTCACAGGGGCCAGAGAGAGAGACCTCCTCACAGGGGCCAGAGAGAGAGACCTCCTCACAGGGGCCAGAGAGAGAGACCTGCTCACAGGGGCCAGAGAGAGAGACCTGCTCACAGGGGCCAGAGAGAGAGACCTGCTCACAGGGGCCAGAGAGAGAGACCTGCTCACAGGGGCCAGAGAGAGAGACCTGCTCACAGGGGCCAGAGAGAGAGACCTGCTCACAGGGGCCAGAGAGAGAGACCTCCTCACAGGGGCCAGAGAGAGAGACCTCCTCACAGGGGCCAGAGAGAGACCTCCTCACAGGGGCCAGAGAGAGAGACCTCCTCACAGGGGCCAGAGAGAGAGACCTCCTCACAGGGGCCAGAGAGAGAGACCTCCTCACAGGGGCCAGAGAGAGACCTCCTCACAGGGGCCAGAGAGAGACCTCCTCACAGGGGCCAGAGAGAGAGACCTCCTCACAGGGGCCAGAGAGAGAGACCTCCTCACAGGGGCCAGAGAGAGACCTCCTCACAGGGGCCAGAGAGAGAGACCTCCTCACAGGGGCCAGAGAGAGAGACCTCCTCACAGGGGCCAGAGAGAGAGACCTCCTCACAGGGGCCAGAGAGAGAGACCTGCTCACAGGGGCCAGAGAGAGACCTCCTCACAGGGGCCAGAGAGAGAGACCTCCTCACAGGGGCCAGAGAGAGACCTCCTCACAGGGACCAGAGAGAGAGACCTGCTCACAGGGGCCAGAGAGAGACCTCCTCACAGGGGCCAGAGAGAGAGACCTCCTCACAGGGGCCAGAGAGAGAGACCTCCTCACAGGGGCCAGAGAGAGACCTGCTCACAGGGGCCAGAGAGAGAGACCTCCTCACAGGGGCCAGAGAGAGAGACCTCCTCACAGGGGCCAGAGAGAGACCTCCTCACAGGGGCCAGAGAGAGAGACCTCCTCACAGGGGCCAGAGAGAGAGACCTCCTCACAGGGGCCAGAGAGAGAGACCTGCTCACAGGGGCCAGAGAGAGAGACCTCCTCACAGGGGCCAGAGAGAGACCTCCTCACAGGGGCCAGAGAGAGACCTGCTCACAGGGGCCAGAGAGAGACCTCCTCACAGGGGCCAGAGAGAGACCTCCTCACAGGGGCCAGAGAGAGACCTCCTCACAGGGGCCAGAGAGAGAGACCTCCTCACAGGGGCCAGAGAGAGACCTGCTCACAGGGGCCAGAGAGAGAGACCTCCTCACAGGGGCCAGAGAGAGACCTCCTCACAGGGGCCAGAGAGAGAGACCTCCTCACAGGGGCCAGAGAGAGAGACCTCCTCACAGGGGCCAGAGAGAGAGACCTCCTCACAGGGGCCAGAGAGAGAGACCTCCTCACAGGGGCCAGAGAGAGAGAGACCTCCTCACAGGGGCCAGAGAGAGAGACCTCCTCACAGGGGCCAGAGAGAGAGACCTCCTCACAGGGGCCAGAGAGAGACCTCCTCACAGGGGCCAGAGAGAGAGACCTCCTCACAGGGGCCAGAGAGAGAGACCTCCTCACAGGGGCCAGAGAGAGAGACCTCCTCACAGGGGCCAGAGAGAGACCTCCTCACAGGGGCCAGAGAGAGAGACCTCCTCACAGGGGCCAGAGAGAGAGACCTGCTCACAGGGGCCAGAGAGAGAGACCTCCTCACAGGGGCCAGAGAGAGACCTCCTCACAGGGGCCAGAGAGAGACCTCCTCACAGGGGCCAGAGAGAGAGACCTCCTCACAGGGGCCAGAGAGAGACCTCCTCACAGGGGCCAGAGAGAGAGACCTCCTCACAGGGGCCAGAGAGAGACCTCCTCACAGGGGCCAGAGAGAGAGACCTGCTCACAGGGGCCAGAGAGAGAGACCTCCTCACAGGGGCCAGAGAGAGACCTCCTCACAGGGGCCAGAGAGAGACCTCCTCACAGGGGCCAGAGAGAGAGACCTCCTCACAGGGGCCAGAGAGAGACCTCCTCACAGGGGCCAGAGAGAGAGACCTCCTCACAGGGGCCAGAGAGAGACCTCCTCACAGGGGCCAGAGAGAGACCTCCTCACAGGGGCCAGAGAGAGAGACCTCCTCACAGGGGCCAGAGAGAGACCTCCTCACAGGGGCCATAGAGAGACCTGCTCACAGGGGCCAGAGAGAGACCTCCTCACAGGGGCCAGAGAGAGACCTCCTCACAGGGGCCAGAGAGAGAGACCTCCTCACAGGGGCCAGAGAGAGAGACCTCCTCACAGGGGCCAGAGAGAGAGACCTCCTCACAGGGGCCAGAGAGAGAGACCTCCTCACAGGGGCCAGAGAGAGAGACCTCCTCACAGGGGCCAGAGAGAGACCTCCTCACAGGGGCCAGAGAGAGACCTGCTCACAGGGGCCAGAGAGAGAGACCTCCTCACAGGGGCCAGAGAGAGAGACCTGCTCACAGGGGCCAGAGAGAGAGACCTCCTCACAGGGGCCAGAGAGAGACCTCCTCACAGGGGCCAGAGAGAGAGACCTCCTCACAGGGGCCAGAGAGAGAGACCTCCTCACAGGGGCCAGAAAGAGACCTCCTCACAGGGGCCAGAGAGAGACCTGCTCACAGGGGCCAGAGAGAGAGACCTCCTCACAGGGGCCAGAGAGAGACCTCCTCACAGGGGCCAGAGAGAGACCTCCTCACAGGGGCCAGAGAGAGAGACCTGCTCACAGGGGCCAGAGAGAGACCTCCTCACAGGGGCCAGAGAGAGAGACCTCCTCACAGGGGCCAGAGAGAGAGACCTCCTCACAGGGGCCAGAGAGAGACCTCCTCACAGGGGCCAGAGAGAGACCTCCTCACAGGGGCCAGAGAGAGAGACCTCCTCACAGGGGCCAGAGAGAGACCTCCTCACAGGGGCCAGAGAGAGACCTCCTCACAGGGGCCAGAGAGAGAGACCTGCTCACAGGGGCCAGAGAGAGAGACCTCCTCACAGGGGCCAGAGAGAGACCTCCTCACAGGGGCCAGAGAGAGACCTCCTCACAGGGGCCAGAGAGAGACCTCCTCACAGGGGCCAGAGAGAGACCTGCTCACAGGGGCCAGAGAGAGAGACCTCCTCACAGGGGCCAGAGAGAGACCTCCTCACAGGGGCCAGAGAGAGAGACCTGCTCACAGGGGCCAGAGAGAGAGACCTCCTCACAGGGGCCAGAGAGAGAGACCTCCTCACAGGGGCCAGAGAGAGAGACCTCCTCACAGGGGCCAGAGAGAGAGACCTGCTCACAGTGGCCAGAGAGAGAGACCTCCTCACAGGGGCCAGAGAGAGACCTCCTCACAGGGGCCAGAGAGAGACCTCCTCACAGGGGCCAGAGAGAGAGACCTCCTCACAGGGGCCAGAGAGAGACCTCCTCACAGGGGCCAGAGAGAGAGACCTCCTCACAGGGGCCAGAGAGAGAGACCTGCTCACAGGGGCCAGAGAGAGAGACCTCCTCACAGGGGCCAGAGAGAGAGACCTCCTCACAGGGGCCAGAGAGAGAGACCTCCTCACAGGGGCCAGAGAGAGAGACCTCCTCACAGGGGCCAGAGAGAGAGACCTCCTCACAGGGGCCAGAGAGAGAGACCTGCTCACAGGGGCCAGAGAGAGAGACCTGCTCACAGGGGCCAGAGAGAGACCTGCTCACAGGGGCCAGAGAGAGAGACCTCCTCACAGGGGCCAGAGAGAGAGACCTCCTCACAGGGGCCAGAGAGAGAGACCTCCTCACAGGGGCCAGAGAGAGAGACCTCCTCACAGGGGCCAGAGAGAGAGACCTCCTCACAGGGGCCAGAGAGAGAGACCTCCTCACAGGGGCCAGAGAGAGAGACCTCCTCACAGGGGCCAGAGAGAGAGACCTCCTCACAGGGGCCAGAGAGAGAGACCTCCTCACAGGGGCCAGAGAGAGAGACCTCCTCACAGGGGCCAGAGAGAGAGACCTCCTCACAGGGGCCAGAGAGAGACCTCCTCACAGGGGCCAGAGAGAGAGACCTCCTCACAGGGGCCAGAGAGAGAGACCTCCTCACAGGGGCCAGAGAGAGACCTCCTCACAGGGGCCAGAGAGAGACCTCCTCACAGGGGCCAGAGAGAGAGACCTCCTCACAGGGGCCAGAGAGAGACCTCCTCACAGGGGCCAGAGAGAGACCTCCTCACAGGGGCCAGAGAGAGAGACCTCCTCACAGGGGCCAGAGAGAGACCTCCTCACAGGGGCCAGAGAGAGAGACCTCCTCACAGGGGCCAGAGAGAGAGACCTGCTCACAGTGGCCAGAGAGAGAGACCTCCTCACAGGGGCCAGAGAGAGAGACCTCCTCACAGGGGCCAGAGAGAGAGACCTGCTCACAGTGGCCAGAGAGAGAGACCTCCTCACAGGGGCCAGAGAGAGACCTCCTCACAGGGGCCAGAGAGAGACCTCCTCACAGGGGCCAGAGAGAGAGACCTCCTCACAGGGGCCAGAGAGAGACCTCCTCACAGGGGCCAGAGAGAGAGACCTCCTCACAGGGGCCAGAGAGAGAGACCTGCTCACAGGGGCCAGAGAGAGAGACCTCCTCACAGGGGCCAGAGAGAGAGACCTCCTCACAGGGGCCAGAGAGAGAGACCTCCTCACAGGGGCCAGAGAGAGAGACCTCCTCACAGGGGCCGGGGAGAGACCTCCTCACAGGGGCCAGAGAGAGAGACCTCCTCACAGGGGCCAGAGAGAGAGACCTCCTCACAGGGGCCAGAGAGAGAGACCTGCTCACAGGGGCCAGAGAGAGAGACCTCCTCACAGGGGCCAGAGAGAGAGACCTCCTCACAGGGGCCAGAGAGAGAGACCTCCTCACAGGGGCCGGGGAGAGACCTCCTCACAGGGGCCAGAGAGAGAGACCTCCTCACAGGGGCCAGAGAGAGAGACCTGCTCACAGGGGCCAGAGAGAGACCTCCTCACAGGGGCCAGAGAGAGACCTCCTCACAGGGGCCAGAGAGAGAGACCTCCTCACAGGGGCCAGAGAGAGAGACCTCCTCACAGGGGCCAGAGAGAGACCTGCTCACAGGGGCCAGAGAGAGAGACCTGCTCACAGGGGCCAGAGAGAGACCTCCTCACAGGGGCCAGATAGAGACCTCCTCACAGGGGCCAGAGAGAGAGACCTCCTCACAGGGGCCAGAGAGAGAGACCTGCTCACAGGGGCCAGAGAGAGATACCTCCTCACAGGGGCCAGAGAGAGACCTCCTCACAGGGGCCAGAGAGAGAGACCTCCTCACAGGGGCCAGAGAGAGAGACCTCCTCACAGGGGCCAGAGAGAGACCTCCTCACAGGGGCCAGAGAGAGAGACCTGCTCACAGGGGCCAGAGAGAGACCTCCTCACAGGGGCCAGAGAGAGAGACCTGCTCACAGGGGCCAGAGAGAGACCTCCTCACAGGGGCCAGAGAGAGAGACCTCCTCACAGGGGCCAGAGAGAGACCTCCTCACAGGGGCCAGAGAGAGAGACCTCCTCATGGAGCTAATTTTGTTAGCTTGTGTGACTGGGATTTCCCATTTCCCTCTCATCTGTCCTCTGTTCTCTCTGTTCTCTCTCTTCTCTCTGTTCTCTCTCTTCTCTCTGTTCTCTCCTCTGTTCTCTCTGTTCTCTCCTCTGTTCTCTCTGTTCTCTCTGTTCTCTCTGTTCTCTCTGTTCTCTCCTCTGTTCTCTCTGTTCTCTCTGTTCTCTCTGTTCTCTCTGTTCTCTCCTCTGTTCTCTCTGTTCTCTCTGTTCTCTCCTCTGTTCTCTCTGTTCTCTCTGTTCTCTCCTCTGTTCTCTCCTCTGTTCGCTCCGCTGTTCTCTCCTCTGTTATCTCCTCTGTTCTCTCCTCTGTTCTCTCTGTTCTCTCTGTTCTCTCCTCTGTTCTCTCTGTTCTCTCTGTTCTCTCCTCTGTTCTCTGTTCTCTCTGTTCTCTCCTCTGTTCTCTCTGTTCTCTCTGTTATCTCTGTTCTCTCCTCTGTTCTCTCCGCTGTTCTCTCCTCTGTTCTCTCCTCTGTTCTCTCCTCTGTTCTCTCTGTTCTCTCTGTTCTCTCCTCTGTTCTCTCTGTTCTCTCTGCTCTCTCCTCTGTTCTCTCTGTTCTCTCTGTTCTCTCTGTTCTCTCCTCTGTTCTCTCTGTTCTCTCTGTTCTCTCTGTTCTCTCCTCTGTTCTCTCTGTTCTCTCCTCTGTTCTCTCTGTTCTCTCTGTTCTCGCTGTTCTCTCTGTTCTCTCTGTTCTATCCTCTGTTCTCTCTGTTCTCTCTGTTCTCTCTGTTCTCTCTGTTCTCTCCTCTGTTCTCTCTGTTCTCTCCTCTGTTCTCTCTGTTCTCTCTGTTCTCTCTGTTCTCTCCTCTGTTCTCTCTGTTCTCTCTGTTCTCTCCTCTGTTCTCTCTGTTCTCTCTGTTCTCTCTGTTCTCTCTGTTCTCTCCTCTGTTCTCTCTGTTCTCTCTGTTCTCTCTGTTCTCTCCTCTGTTCTCTCTGTTCTCTCTGTTCTCTCTGTTCTCTCCTCTGTTCTCTATGTTCTCTCATCTGTTCTCTCTGTTCTCTCCTCTGTTCTCTCTATTCTCTCTCTGTTCTCTCTGTTCTCTCTGTTCTCTCCTCTGTTCTCTCTGTTCTCTCCTCTGTTCTCTCTGTTCTCTCTGTTCTCTCCTCTGTTCTCTCCTCTGTTCTCTCTGTTCTCTCTGTTCTCTCCTCTGTTCTCTCCTCTGTTCTCTCCTCTGTTCTCTCTGTTCTCTCCTCTGTTCTCTCTGTTCTCTCCTCTGTTCTATCTGTTCTCTCTGTTATCTCTGTTCTCTCCTCTGTTATCTCTGTTCTCTCTGTTCTCTCTGTTCTATCTGTTCTCTCCTCTGTTCTCTCTGTTCTCTCCTCTGTTCTCTCTGTTCTCTCCTCTGTTCTCTCCTCTGTTCTCTCTGTTCTCTCCTCTGTTCCCTCTGTTCTCTCTGTTCTCTCCTCTGTTCTCTCCTCTGTTCTCTCCTCTCTTCTCTCTGTTATCTCTGTTCTCTCCTATGTTCTCTCCTCTGTTCTCTCCTCTGTTCTCTTGTTCTCTCTGTTCTCTCTGTTCTCTCCTCTGTCCTCCATGTTCTCTCATCTGTTCTCTCTGTTCTCTCATCTGTTCTCTCTGTTCTCTCTGTTATCTCCTCTGTTCTCTCCTCTGTTCTCTCTGTTCTCTCCTCTGTTCTCTCCTCTGTCCTCCCTGTTCTCTCATCTGTTCTCTCTGTTCTCTCATCTGTTCTCTCTGTTCTCTCCTCTGTTCTCTGTTATAACGTGTCTCCTCATCCCTCTCCATCTCCCATATTCTCCTGTTCTGCCTCCTCTTCCTCTCTTCCACCTCTTTTCTTCTGTTTTACGAGGGATGCCCCCCCTCCCCTGCCCCCCCCCCCCCCCCCTGTTTGAAATGTGCGTGTGTGAGAGGTGCAGCTCTGCCACAAAGTCTTTCCTGAGCTATCCAGGTCACGCTCTCCCTGTGGACGAATCAACCTCTGCCTTCCTCTCTCTCGCCTTCTCTCTCTCTCTCTCTCTCTCTCTCTCTCTCTCTCTCTCTCTCTCTCGCTCTCTCTCTCTCTCTCTATCTCTCTCTCTTTAGCCTCTTTCTTCCTTTCCTTCTTCCTCAGAGGGACATTAGGAATCAAGTCAATTAACCCACAGAGACCCGTGGACCCATTTTTATATGTTTCTTTTTGTGGGGGCTGACGGGGGGGGGGGGGGTCTTCAGGGGGAGACGGCCAGTCGACAGTAGATCATCGGAACGTTTTGAGATGCAGCTCAGTGTGTTGTTTTTCTAGTCATAATACATATGTAGTAAACATTGTGTTTTGGCTAGGCGCCTATTCGGATCTTGAAAAGGTGGAGTGTCTGAGAGCTGAGGACATGATGGTGGAAGTGTCTGGGGGCTGAGGACATGATGGTGGAAGTGTCTGGGGGCTGAGGACATGATGGTGGAAGTGTCTGAGGGCTGAGGACATGATGGTGGAAGTGTCTGAGAGCTGAGGACATGATGGTGGAAGTGTCTGAGAGCTGAGGACATGATGGTGGAAGTGTCTGAGCGCTGAGGACATGATGGTGGAAGTGTCTGATGGCTGAGGACATGATGGTGGAAGTGTCTGATGGCTGAGGACATGATGGTGGAAGTGTCTGAGGGCTGAGGACATGATGGTGGAAGTGTCTGATGGCTGAGGACATGATGGTGGAAGTGTCTCAGGGCTGAGGACATGATGGTGGAAGTGTCTGATGGCTGAGGACATGATGGTGGAAGTGTCTGATGGCTGAGGACATGATGGTGGAAGTGTCTGACGGCTGAGGACATGATGGTGGAAGTGTCTGATGGCTGAGGACATGATGGTGGAAGTGTCTGAGGGGCTGAGGACATGATGGTGGAAGTGTCTGATGGCTGAGGACATGATGGTGGAAGTGTCTGAGGGCTGAGGACATGATGGTGGAAGTGTCTGATGGCTGAGGACATGATGGTGGAAGTGTCTGATGGCTGAGGACATGATGGTGGAAGTGTCTGATGGCTGAGGACATGATGGTGGAAGTGTCTGATGGCTGAGGACATGATGATGGAAGTGTCTGAGGGCTGAGGACATGATGGTGGAAGTGTCTGATGGCTGAGGACATGATGGTGGAAGTGTCTGATGGCTCAGGACATGATGGTGGAAGTGTCTGATGGCTCAGGACATGATGGTGGAAGTGTCTGATGGCTGAGGACATGATGGTGGAAGTGTCTGATGGCTGAGGACATGATGGTGGAAGTGTCTCAGGGCTGAGGACATGATGGTGGAAGTGTCTGAGGGGCTGAGGACATGATGGTGGAAGTGTCTGATGGCTGAGGACATGATGGTGGAAGTGTCTGAGGGGCTGAGGACATGATGGTGGAAGTGTCTGAGGGCTGAGGACATGGTGATGGAAGTGTCTGATGGCCATTCCCACGCTCAGTTATGTCTCATCGGTTGTCGGGTTGATACCACCATTGTTGACCACTCCTCGAGAATCGATCCGTACAAAATCCCACATTAACCCTTTCACTACCACACCACCAACAAAGGGTTAACCCTTTCACTGCGACAACACAGAAGGGTAACCCTTTCACTACCACACTACAGACGGTTAACCCTTTCACAACCACACTACAGATGGTTAACCTTTCACTACCACACTACAGACGGTTAACCTTTCACTACCACACTACAGAAGGTTAACCCTTTCACTACAACACTACAGAATGTTAACCCTTTCACAACCACACTACAGACGGTTAACCTTTCACTACCACACTACAGACAGTTAACCCTTTCACAACCACACTACAGAAGGTTAACCCTTTCACTACCACACTACAGAAGGTTAACCCTTTCACAACCACACTACAGAAGGTTAACCCTTCACTACCATACTACAGACGGTTAACCCTTTCACAACCACACTACATACGGTTAACCTTTCACTACCACACTACAGAAGGTTAACCCTTTCACAACCACACTACAGAAGGGTAACCCTTTCACAACCACACTACAGAAGGGTAACCCTTTCACTACCACACTACATACGGTTAACCCTTTCACAACCACACTACAGACGGTTAACCTTTCACTACCACACTACATACGGTTCTGTATCGTTAGTGGCTTAGCTTGGCATCGCTACTGCACTATCTCGCGTACGTGCACGCGTACTGAATAAACCACAAATGTACCTCTAATACCAGTATTAGTCTGACCACACCCCTCATCAGCTTACCTTCATAAGCAGGTGTGTGGTCACCTGCTCTCCTCCTTCTCGCTTTCACCACAAGGAAGAGGTGCCTCGGTAGATCCCCACACTTGACACCATGATGGAAGAAATTGGATTAGGAACAGCTTGGGAAACAAGGATACGTTGACATCATATCTTTATTTTCTCTCTCACTATTTTCGAGAAAATACGGCGATATTGTCTTCGTACTGGAGTGTCTAGAAGATGATGATCATTCTACAAACCCTCCACCGGTTTTCGTATTGGGAGCACGCCGCTGCATGCTTCTCAACTGCAGTTCCTTGCTGTGTTTGTTGGGGTGAAACCTGTCAGGCCACAGCTAAACTGTCGGACATGCCGCTGTTGTGAGGAGCGGTGCGTTCCAGGTTGGGTGAGTAGTGTTTGCTGGCGGGCTCCACTTGTCTGTTAGTGCTATGGGGGCTACTTGACAAAGTTTATGGAAACCGGCCCCAGGCTAGGGTCCTTTGTTTAGCCGTCTAGGCGACAGAAGGCCTTGGTCTGGCGACCATTATAGTTTTAACTAGTGGGCCGCGACCATTGACACTGGTGATCCCTGTGTGTTCTGGACGAGTGGATTCTCTCTGTCACCGTGTTAAGACCCCATCTTTCATATCCAAATGAGAGTATTCCTTCACGAGGGGATATGTGCATGTAATGTGCGATAGCGGCAGATTCATGTTCAAAGTCAGCTATACAGGCCAGTTGGTACTGTGCTGATTCCGCCGGACGTGTTAATGTCACCGTTGTGAAGCGGTGTTGACGTCTTGTTTTCTCTTTTCTCTTAAAAAGTGAGGAGGGTTCAGAACGGCGGCCTGTCTGGGTGAGTGTTATGTCATTGTTTACATGTTCATAGCTTACGGTTAGCCGGTCGGTGGCCTGGCGCGGGGTAGCTTGGCTTCTCGCGCGCCGCCGGGAGCTCGCTCCTGATCGCGTGCGTCGTAGATCGGCGTCTCGCGAGCGGAAGCAATAGCACCCGAACGGTTGGAGCAGCCGTTAGCTTGATGCTATTCTGTTGAACGTGCTTTGATTTTTAACATGTTTTACACTCTTGACCACGACGTCATCCTTGACAGGGGATGTTCGTCGACCCTGCCTGAGCCTAGACGGGGATTGCGTCAACAAAGAGGACTGTAGCGACTGGTGGAGCGGCGACGCTGCCCGGATCGAACAACACGGGACGGCTGTGTTCTACGGTGGCTTGTGACTGCACTTCGCTGATCTGCGTTCCGGGCAGGTACGGGGTTGGCCAGACCTCATAACACGTCTTCTGGTTTTACCTTGCTAAATGTATTGTGAATAACGGTGTTTTTTCCCAAAACGTGTGTTGTTGCAATGCATTTGAGATACGTTGCGGGTTGTGTGTGAGCTGTTTTTGTCACTGGCAGTTAGCTTCTCCGTGCAGGTCGTGATGTATTGATCTGGTTGTTGTGTGAGAAACATCATGGTGTTTATGTGTACCGTGTACTCACTACTAAGGCAACTAACCTATGAAGCTATGCTTGGTGACGAGTGAGTAAAAGAATGTTCTTTCTCAGACTGTAATGACAATGAACAGTGAGTTCACACATTAACAGGTTTTCCTGTTTTAACTGGCCGTATTGAGGGTAAAATAGGAGGATTGTGTTTCCCCCCCCGGTTCCCTGGGGACTTTATCACCTCCTATCAGACATGTTGTGCATTAATTGTGTCTTTTGTGTGGTAGGGATACGATGTAACTCTCAGCTTGATTGCTGAGGTTGTGCTAAATCTGCTGGAGAAACTTATTTCCTAAAGGGAAATTGGTTTGGTTGCTGTCATGTGTGCTTAGCAAGGCCTGTGGTCGATACTAATCAAGAATGATGTATTCTCTCATTGTGAAAAAAACGGCGTTCCTCTGTTGAGTGTTTTTGCCATTTTTTGTAGGTGATGATGGGTTGTGTGTGTCATGTGACCTACAACTGGGTTGTACTGGCCACAGAAGCACATGTGTATGTTGGACCGGGGTTCTTAGAGCCCTCTCTATTCTGTGTTTTTCCTTAGTAAAAATCAGATAGCAGGTTAGCTCGTGCGCTGTGTGGAGCTGTGAAACGCTTCATAGAGCTGACTATGACTGTGTCATATTCTCTTTTTGTCGTTACGTCGTATCATGGGTGTGGGGTCGTAAAGGGGTGAACTGGTAACCTTTCCTCTCCCCATTGTTCTGTCGGTCAGGGGTACACCCCCTGTCCTTCAAGGTTCCCGTCACGTGGCGGTTCGGCACGTTACGGGGGGGGGGGGGGGGGGGGGGAGGGAGTTCCTGGTCCCACGGCCTGGTATATTGGGCGTGTGCACCGCAGGAATTCCCCCGCCATAGAGTACGTCACCGTGCGCGTCTCTGTTGGTAGGACTTCCGTGTGCTGTTCAGGTCCATGTGATGGATCTGTTTTCAGGGGGGGTGGTCAGGGCTCCTCCTCACCAAGCGCCTACTCAGGCCTTCTGTGAGTTCGGACTCCTTCTTCCATGTGAGGAAGCCTCCATCAGAGTACAGAGCCTTCCTCCTCAGATTGTCAAAGTGAGTGGACCCTCTAGAAGGGTCCTTTTCTATTGTATGTATATTCGATTCAATTCGTTTATTGAGTGTGTATGGGTTCGGTGCCTCTTCCCCGGAGGCCCTAAAACCAGTTTTTTACATGGCTCAAGGTGCAATATATTCTTTTCAATCTGTACAGCTCGCGTGGGAAGTCTCTCTGGGGATCCCCGTCTCTTTCCTATGGGAGGGTGGTGGGATGTAAAAATGTGAACATTTTTTACCCCGGCTGTGTAGACTGGGATACATACTGTTGATGCTTCCTTCTTTCTATTCCAGAAGTGTTGGAGTTAGGGAGTGTCACACCCCTCTTGTCGTTCCCCTGGGCGCCTTGGGGATTCAATGACAGGTCTAAATAGCCTGTTCATTGATGGGGGTGTGTCCCGACGCACGTATAGTGCTAGCTCGCTGTAAACAGGCGATTGACTGGCACGCCTTAGTTGCTTGTGGTTGAAACAGCGTTTTTATAAAGCAACTGAGATGGGGGTTTTTCCTCTTCCGGCGACCACATCCCATGACCTGGGTGGGTTGTCGACGGATTCTCGTTCATGTCTGGGGGATGATGACGGGATGGATCTGAACATATGTAGTGGGGTCTCACGCCCTTGGGGTGGGCCACCAGGCGCGGTTCGTCCCGACGTCTGGGTGGCGCCTTCTTTTCATGTTAAGATCAACACGCATATCTGCCCTTCTCCTGGAGTAGGCATGTCGGCGTGGTTAGGGCACGGGACTGGTTCTGGTCACGCTGGTCCAGATCAGTTGAACCCGTTGTCCGCCGGGGATGCAGATCTGCTGTTCTGGTACCCTGAGGGACTTGGGCTTTTTTCAGGGGTAAAAATGCCAGGTCGGTCTGGGTGTCACAGGGTTAAGCGCTATGGAGACCCTGGTTGGGTATGTTTTTACTCAGCACTGTCGTCATGGCTTACAGCCATGCCATTCTGTACGCGCTCGATCTCGTCGGATCTCGGCCGCTACACAGGTTGGTCCTGGTTAGTACTTG
The DNA here is from genome assembly GCF_963971535.1 of Notolepis coatsorum. Classification (NCBI taxonomy): domain Eukaryota; kingdom Metazoa; phylum Chordata; class Actinopteri; order Aulopiformes; family Paralepididae; genus Notolepis; species Notolepis coatsorum. The sequence continues at coordinate 73,938 of NW_028171768.1, forward strand.
GTTGGGAGACCGCCGGGGAATACCAGGTACGGTGTGCTTAGGGGCTGGTTCTCCATTATTTTTCGCTCCTCTCTCACGCATGGCGAAGAGGGGCCTGTGGGGGTGGTTTTTTGACCTCCTCTGGTGACCCTGTGCTTCCCGTACCGCCAGGCCCGGTCCGAAGTGATGTTTGTGACCCGTAGGCCTGGGTTAACCCTTTTTGGAAACTGAAACACTTGTACTGCGGTATAGCCGGTGTATACCCGCAGGTGTGTTTTGGAGTTTTTTCTTGAGGGGTTATAGGAACAACCACCGCATTGGGTAACACCGAGGTGGTTGATTCCCTGGTGTGTTGGAGCAGTGTCAACTCCCGGGTTCACCGTTTGAGGGTGCCCCTGCACGTTCATGACGTCTGCCAATCGTGTCAGCCTTCTCTGCCTCGACCCCTCTGGTGGGGGTTGTTAAATGGAGGCTTGGTCATGCAACACCGCCAGCTTACGCTCCTTCCGCCGGGGCGGCTGTGTTCAGCTGTCCCCTCTGGCGCCTGTCTCGTCCGCAGTCTCCAGGCTAGGGTTAACAGCCTGTTGCCTGGTTTTTCCCCGGTGCGCTGCCTGCTTCCGTTGGTTAACCTTTTTTGTGTGCTTACGGCCATGCTGACTGCCTATTCTGCAGGGTCAGTGTGCCAGGCGGTGTACTATTGGGGGGACGGGGCCCGCTCGGCTTACGGCCATACCGACCTGAACACGCCCGGTCTCGTCCGATCTCGGAAGCTGGGCAGGTTCTGGCCTGGTTGGTTCCGCCTGGGAATACCAGGTGCAGTAACTGAGGGGCCTTTGTCCGAATACGCTGGCGATGTGGGGGGCGGGGCACTACGTGCCCACCTGGTGGGGTCTTGATGCTGGCATCATGGACTTTTTTTTTTTTTTTTTTTTTTTTTTTTTTTTTTTTTATTAAATCATCACTGGCGGGTATGTCATACGACCGCCAGACACTTATGGACCTAAACTCCGGACTCAAATTGGAGTTGGGAGACACTTTATGCCCAGAAGGGCTAACAGAAATCAAGCGGGAGAACGGCAACAAAGGAAACGGCAGAAAGAAACATAGAGGTAGACGAGGCGGTATCAGACTTAGATTAAAAAGATCTGCTTACCGTCCAGCAATTCCATCCATCTTTCTGGCGAATGCACGTTCGTTGGAGGGAAGGATGGACGACTTGAGAGCGAGGGTACGATTCCAACGGGAGATGAGAGACGTTAATATCATGTGTTTCACTGAGACATGGCTCAAGCCAGCAACGCCGGATAACAGCGTCTCTCCATCGGACAATTTCACCGTCCTGAGAGCAGATCGCACGGCAGCCTCTGGGAAGAGCGTCGGAGGTGGGGTCTGCATCCTCACGAACAATCTCTGGGTTAATCCCAAGGAAGTACATGTCCTCTCAAGTTCATGCTCCCCAGATATGGAACATCTCCAGATCCTGTGTCGCCCGTATCACCTACCCCGTGAGTTTACCGCGGTCATTTTATCCGTCGTGTATATTCATCCACAGGCAAATACCGGCAAAGCGCTGGGGGAATTACACGACCACATCAACAAACAGCAGATCAAGCACCCGGAAGCCGCGACGATAGTGACTGGTGATTTCAACCAGGCAAACCTGAAAAAAGTGATGCCGACTTTTTTTCAGCACATTGCCTGCTCCACAAGAGGGGGAAACACACTCGACCACTGCTACACCCCGTTCAGAGCTGCCTACAAGGCTGTAGCGGCTCCGCCACTGATGGGCTCTGTAAGCGCGAGCGATCACGACTCCATCTTTTTAATCCCAGCATACAAACAGCGATCACGCGAAGCCGTCGTGTCACGTGAGACAAAAAAGTGGGCTGACGAATCAGAGGCCGAGCTCCGTGACGCGTTCAAGGATACAGACTGGGACATGTTTGAAGAAAGCGCCAGTGACGTCAGCGAGTATGCTGATACCGTTGTAAGCTACATAACAACAGTGGCAGACGGCATTGTCCCCACAAAGACGGCGCGGGTTTTCCCAAACCAGAAACCTTGGGTGGACAGCACTATAAGAACAGCCCTAAACTCACGCACCACGGCTTATAACCTGGGCAGAGAGTCAGGAAATATGGAAGAATACAAGGCTTCAGTCTACACTCTGCGCAAGGCTGTTAAACTTGCTAAGAGGACATATGCTGAGAAACTGGAGACACAAATGGCACAAAACGACACAAGAGGCTTGTGGAGGGGACTGAAGACAATAACTGACTACAAAGTCAGCGCCCCCGCAATGGGGAGCGACGACGCCTCTCTAGCGGACAAACTCAACTCCTTCTACGCTCGGTTCGGTGTAGACAGTGTCGCCGCTAGCCCTCTGGCTAGTGACGTCACTGGCGCACCGGCTGTTGTGGAGGGGGGGGGGCAACCGCGGGGGGGCGGGGGCGCTCTCTCGTTGTCGGAACACAGTGTGAGAAGAGCATTTATGCAGGTGAACACCAGGAAGGCTGCAGGCCCAGATGGTATAACAGGACGCATACTTAAGTCCTGTGCAAACCAGCTTGCCCCGGTGTTCACCGCCATATTTAATCAATCCCTGGCGGAGTCAGTAGTCCCTGCCTGCTTCAAGATGTCTACCATCATCCCTGTACCGAAGAAACCCTCCCCAACATGTCCAAATGATTACAGACCGGTGGCACTCACCTCTGTGGTCATGAAATGTTTCGAGAGGCTGGTCAAGGACCACATTTGTGCCTCTCTCCCCAGCGATATGGACCCTATGCAATTTGCATACAGGACAAACAGGTCCACTGATGACGCTGTCTCCCAGGTACTGCACAGCACTCTCTCCCACCTTGACCGTCAGAAGGGGGGCTATGTGAGACTGTTGTTCATTGACTACAGCTCAGCGTTCAACACCATAGTCCCCACCAGACTGGTGGACAAGCTGATCGAGCTAGGCCTGAGCTCCGCCCTGAGCGCCTGGGTACTGGACTTTCTGAGTGAAAGACCCCAGGCGGTCAGGGTGGGGGGTCAGACCTCCAACACCATCACCCTGAGCATCGGGTCCCCCCAGGGCTGTGTTCTAAGCCCCCTGCTGTACTCACTCTACACACACGACTGTGTGGCCAAGTTCAGCTCCAACTCCATTGTGAAGTTCGCCGACGACACGGTGGTGGTGGGGCTGATCTCGGACAACGACGAGAAGGCCTACCGGGAGGAGGTTGAGGTACTGGAACGTTGGTGCCAGGACAACAGCCTGCTCCTGAACATTGGTAAAACCAAGGAGCTGATCGTGGATTATAGGAGAGGACAGCGGGAGACACACACACCACTGAGGATTAACGGGGCTACCGTGGACAGGGTGAGCAGCTTCAAGTACCTGGGGGTCCACATCTCAGAGGACCTGACATGGTCAACACACATAGGCACAGTAGTAAAGAAAGCGAAGCAGCGCCTCTACCACCTGAGACAGTTAAGGAAGTTCAGAGTATCGGGGAAGATACTTCAGTCCTTCTACTCAGGAGCTGTAGAGAGCATCTTGACCGGAAACATCACTGCCTGGTATGGGAACAGCACGGCACAGGACAAGAAGGCCCTACAGAGTGTGGTGCGCTCAGCCGAGCGTACCACGGGTATTGCGCTACCTCCCCTGCAGGCTCTATACAACAAGAGGTGCAAATCCAGAGCCTGCAGGATAATGAAAGACCCCCACCACCCCAATAACAGCCTGTTCCAGCTGCTGAGGTCAGGCAGACGCCTGCGAATTCTAGAGACTAAGACGGAGAGGCTTAGGCTAAGCTTCTTCCCCCAGGTCATCAGAGCCTTGAACAATGAACATCGAGAGACACAGAAACTGAACTATCCACACACAAGTACATACACGACACGCACGCTGAGCACGCTCACACACTAGCAGCCACTTTAACACTCATGCCGCACACACGCACACTTATGGCCAGAGGAAAGGCCACTTAAAATAGTATAACATCAGGAACAGTGTATTGCACTACTAAAGCTAACTAGCATGTCCTATATGCTCTGTAAATACTAATGTACAGATACCGAGATGGCACACCATGTACCTGTTTATTGCACTGTTTTATTGGATTCTATTAATATGTTGTACCACTGTATTTTATTGGATTCTATTATATGTTGTACCACTGTATTGCACATCGTCGCGGGCAAGACCAGCCGCATTTCATTGTATACCTGTATGCCGTGACAATTAAAACTCTTGAATCTTGAATCTTGAATCTTGAATCTTCTCCGGGCCCCCATTCCAGGGAGTCCAGTCCTTTTGGTGGGTCTGGGTCTTCCTTCGTGCTCCGCTGCTACGGCCTTGCCACGGGGTTGGGTTTGCCCTTGACCCCGTGATTCTGGGGGCAGTAACGAGGTTGTTCCTCCGTTCGTTCCCGGGTGGCATGCGGGTTGTGCGTGTGTGTAGTCGTGGGGTCAAGCCACGGTCTGCTCACCCTGTGCGTTGAGTTGCTTGAGTGCCTCTTCGCACGGTCGGGTCCGTCGCCCTCCCGTGACGTCCCTAATAGGGGGGCTACCCTCCATTAGGGGGGGTCGGGGGGGCTCGGCCCTCCCTGTTCTGATGGTTTTGGGGGGCTGTCAGCGGGGTGTATTTGTCAGCCAAGTGGCTCCGCTTGGCCTCCCTTGTGCAGTAGCGATGCCAAGCTAAGCCACTAACGATACAGAACGTTAGGTTATGACTATAACCAAGTTCTGTTAGTTAGGGGCGATGCTTGGCATCGGACGCCGCTGCAGCCCTTGTCCTCACCTTGTGGTGAAAGCTTGGGAAGGAGGAGAGCAGGTGACCACACACCTGCTTATGAAGGTAAGCTGATGAGGGGTGTGGTCAGACTAATACTGGTATTAGAGGTACATTTGTGGTTTATTCAGTACGCGTGCACGTACGCGAGATAGTGCAGTAGCGATGCCAAGCATCGCCCCTAACTAACAGAACTTGGTTATAGTCATAACCTAACGTTAACCCTTCACTACTACACTACACTACAGAAGAACTTTGTGTTAGGGCAGCAGTTAGAGCCCAATAGCAGAACACAGGAAGAGAGAGAATGGAGCGTTTTAGGTTGGTTTTAATGTAGGCACCAAGCAGACAGGTATGAATTTACAGGAATGTGCATTAGGCGCGAGCGGGTGCACTCCTCGTGCAGCACAGGAGCGTCCAGGTGGGTGGTGTCTCGGGAGACGGCGTGGCTCGGGAGCGGTGGTCCTGGGCACTGGGAGAACAAAGGTTAGGACAAGGCAGGCAACAAGGATAGAGTAGCAAGGCTAGTGTGCGTCGTCATACCTAGGTTGTTAGGTTAACACTGCGACGAGGGAGAGCAGGATCCGTGGGCTGATGTAGGGGTTTGTTGATGAGGGAATCCCTCACAGCCGCGCTGATTGATGTCCCTCTGGCAGCGTGGGAATGCTGGGGTCGGATGCTGCCCATATAAGGGTGTGGAAGGATGAGGGGTGAGGAAGGCTCTCGCCGTGATGGTGTGGAAGGAGGAGGGGTGAGGAAGGCTCTCGCCGTGATGGTGTGGAAGGAGGAGGGGTGAGGAAGGCTCTCGCCGTGATGGTGTGGAAGGAGGAGGGGTGAGGAAGGCTCTCGCCGTGACTTTGTGGTTCTTTGTGGTACTTTATGGTGATTAGTAGGACCCTCCTGGATAGGTCACATTTTAGACAGTGAGGTTGTTTCAAGAAATAGTGTCACGACACTTACTACTACGGGGACTGACATCATCACACACAAATGCAAATGCTCTCATTGGATCTCAGCGAGTTGCAGTTCTCCAGTCACACCAGATGTCTGCGATTTCAAGACTGTTTAGGAAGAAATATTAAAATACATGATTTTTGAAATATAACACATGTATACTGCATGCAAAAAAACTGCATGGTTTTTGCCCAAAACTGCATGGGATTAGTATAAAGAGGGCTTTTCTATAAAGGGGAGACCCGTTGGTATTTATAGAACCATTTAAATTCAGATATCTTGAAGGGCGAGGTCAACTGACCCCTTTGAAAATGGCCAAGCCAGTTTTTCTCTCGCCAAAATGTCTAACTTTGGAGCATTATTTAGAAGACTGTCAGGTTTTAAACTGTGTGGGAATCAAACAGGAGGAAAAGGCTGTCAGGTTTTAAACTGTGTGGGTATCAAACAGGAGGAAGGACTGTCAGGTTTTAAAGTGTGTGGGTATCAAACAGGAGGAAAGACTGTCAGGTTTTAAACTGTGTGGGTATCAAACAGGGAAGAAAGACTGTCAGGTTTTAAACTGTGTGGGTATCAAACAGGGAAGACTGTCAGGTTTTAAACTGTGTGGGTATCAAACAGGGAAGACTGTCAGGTTTTAAACTGTGTGGGTATCAAACAGGGGAAAGAATGTCAGGTTTTAAACTGTGTGGGTATCAAACAGGGAAGAAAGACTGTCAGGTTTTAAACTGTGTGGGTATCAAACAGGGAAGAAAGACTGTCAGGTTTTAAACTGTGTGGGTATCGAACAGGAAGAAAGACTGTCAGGTTTTAAACTAACAGTAATTCAGAACTGCACTCTTGCACTATTTTACTGTCTACTCTATTTTGCTCTTTTATTACTATCTATTTTAAAATGTATCAAACCGTATAATATTGGGATGTTAGATCCTAATGTGAAGAACTATGTGATTTAATGTTCTATTTTGATGCACGTTTTATACAGTGGCGGTTTCTCCACTAGGGGCGCTGGGGCGCCGACCGCCCTGGTAAAGAGAGAGGAGAAGAAGACATTTTTTTATTTTTATTTTTTATTTTAGAGCCCTAGAAATAAAATAAACATGTTTAAAATTAATAATATTTACTCATTTTAAGTATGTTTGTGTTTTCAATGCACAATATAACGTATCAACTTAACAAGTGAGAGTTGCGATATCTCTCTCTCTCTCTCTTTCTCTCTCTCTCTCTCTCTCTCTCTCTCTCTCTCTCTCTCTCTCTCTCTCTCTCTCTCTCTCTCTCTCTCTCTCTCTCGCTCTCCCTGTTAGAGCGATGCTGTGTGTTGTTGTTGAACTAATTAATTTCGTTGCGGGGGGCCCATAATGACCCGGACAATGAATGGTGACTTGTTAAAAAGGACAAGATATACATAAGTGATTATTTTTGCATGGATCAGAGAGAGAGAGAGAGAGAGAGAGAGAGAGAGAGAGAGAGAGAGAGAGAGAGAGAGAGAGAGAGAGAGAGAGAGAGAGAGAGGGGGGGGCGGGATAGGGAATAGGGAGATACAGAGAGAGAGAGAGAGAGAGAGAGAGAGAGAGAGAGAGAGAGAGAGAGAGAGAGAGAGAGAGAGAGAGAGAGAGAGAGAGAGAGAGAGAGAGAGAGAGATGTGCGTGTGGGCATATTGGAAGCGTGGCTGCATTTGACTGACTGTGATCATATATTGATTGATGGCAATGGTGATAGTTGTACCTACTTAAATATTCGCCGATGCGTGGTACATGTTTGCAAAATGTTTGGTATAGCGCCCCTCATGGAGAAGAATGCACCGGCCGCCACTGGTTTTATACTTATTTTATGTCTGCACTTTATGCATTGGTCTTGATCTGCCAATGTTGTGCTAATTTTATGCCTGTTATGCCTGTCTTTTATTACTGCTGTGAAGCACTTCTGTACTGCAATTCCTGTACGAACGGTACTATAAGAATAAAGTTAATTATTATTATTATGATTATGATTGACATATGATACAAGGTCTCACTCTAACTCCACTGAAAGACAGTAACGTCGGCCCTTGCAGGTCTCTGACATTCAAATGATATCCTGACAGTAGATAAGAAGATCTAAACATTCCTCAGTCGGAAAGGCTAATCCCTTCGCTTAGTTATTCTGCATTACCTAACAAATCATCACACAAGCAGACACACAAAAGCACCATAGTGACTTACACACCACACAAGCACACTTATTACACACACACACGCGCGCGCACACACACACACACGCACACACGCACACGCACACACACACACACACACACACCGCACACACCGACCGTACCTAATAATCACCGGTGCTTTTTCTGCCCAGGTTTCTCTGCCCGTCTGAATCAGCGTAATGCTGCCGTCCACCTTGACATGATGATCGCACCCATTGCCAATCGTAGCCATTGATTGACCGGGCCGGTGAACTGCATGGGTGGCGCACTGCGGCCGGGCCGACGGTGAATGGATGCCTGTTTCCCGTCCACACATCACGTCACGCGGACGCACCCGGGGGGGGGGACGATCCCTCAGCGGCATGGCTGACCGACGTAGTACTAATGTACTACTGTAGTACTCTATTGGCATGTTGCCGTCAAACAACGGAATTAATCACCAATTAACAAATTAACAAGAGGTCGGTGGATCCACGATTGGCGGGACCGCGCACGTGCATGAGTCCACGGGTGTGTGCGTGTACACACACACACACACACACATACAACCACACACACACACACACACACACACACACACACACACACACACACACACACACACATACATACAACCACACACACACACACACACACACACACACACACACACACACACACACACACACACAGACACACACACACACACACACACACACACACACACACACACACACACACACACACACACACACACATACACACACACACACACACACACATTTTGACCTCTATGCCAGATGGACTGTGGCTGCTAGAGACATGAGTCATGACTATCAACTACATACACCTGTAGTGGTACAGGATCTTCTTGTGTACGCCCCCCCCCAATCTCTCTCTCTCTCTCTCTCTCTCTCTCTCTCTCTCTCTCTCTCTCTCTCTCTCTCTCTCTCTCTCTCTCTCTCAGACCACCTTCAGTAAAACACTTGCGTTGTCCAGTAAAACACACCAATGCAAGATCAGACTCCGGTCTCGACTCCCCGAGTCAGCATTGCCTGCGGCTTGGGCCAGTCGTCATACTAACTCAATTGGCAGAGGTCGCGGGTGGAAAGTCGATTCTCCATCTTGTCTGTAGCACATGATAAGCACAGCTTCTCCATCTTGTCTGTATAGCACATGATAAACACAGCTTCTCCATCTTGTCTGTAGCACATGATAAACACAGCTTCTCCATCTTGTCTGTAGCACATGATAAGCACAGCTTCTCCATCTTGTCTGTAGCACATGATAAGCACAGCTTCTCCATCTTGTCTGTAGCACATGATAAACACGGCTTCTCCATCTTGTCTGTAACACATGATAAACACACAGCATCTCCATTTAGTCTGTAACACATGATAAACACACAGCTTCTCCATCATGTCTGTAACACATGATAAACACACAGCGTCTCCATCTTGTCTGTAACACATGATAAACACACAGCGTCTCCATCTTGTCTGTAACACATGATAAACACACAGCGTCTCCATCTTGTCTGTAGCACATGGTAAACACACAGCTTCTCCATCTTGTCTGTAACACATGATAAACACACAGCGTCTCCATCTTGTCTGTAACACATGATAAACACACAGCTTCTCCATCTTGTCTGTAGCACATGATAAACACACAGCGTCTCCATCTTGTCTGTAACACATGATAAACACACAGCTTCTCCATCTTGTCTGTAACACATGATAAACACACAGCTTCTCCATCTTGTCTGTAGCACATGATAAACACACAGCTTCTCCATCTTGTCTGTAGCACATGATAAACACACAGCGTCTCCATCTTGTCTGTAACACATGATAAACACACAGCGTCTCCATCTTGTCTGTAGCACATGATAAACACACAGCGTCTCCATCTTGTCTGTAGCACATGATAAATGATGGAACTTTGTACAAGCCCTTTGGGCTTCGTTCCCTCCTAGCACTGTTTTTTTTTATTTTTTAATAATGTGCAAAATAAATAAACTAAACTAAACTAAACTAAACACATAAACCAGCAAGCGAGCACATTCAGTCACTGCTTTACGCCACTGGAGAAGAAGAGGTTAACAGAATGTGCAGGAAGGAGGGGAAATGGGAGAGAGGGTTAATTAAAGGGACTACAAGGAGAATTCTCAACAAAACAGCTAAATCATTATCATAAATCATTGTCAGATTAATTGTTTAATTACAGTAAACAAATTAGACCATTGTTGAAACAATTGGTTAGCCTAATTATCACGACGAGAACACATTTTCCATTAACCCTGCGTTTGTGCATTTCTGCATTTCTGACAAGAGGAGAGGGTGAACAGCCTTCGCTACACCGTGAACAGGGAGCTGTTCTGTTGATGAAGCGGGTTTTGTTTGGAAAAGGCTTCCTTTGCACCATGAATAAAGAACAAAGAACACACATATTCTTCTGCTTCAGTAAAACACTTGTGTTGTCCAGTAAAACACTTGGTTTGTCCAGTAAAACACTTGTGTTGTCCAGTAAAACACTTATTGTTCAGTAAAACACTTGTGTTGTCCAATAAAACACTTGTGTTGTCCAGTAAAACACTTGTGTTGTCCAGTGATTGATTGAATGGAAATGTTATTTAACAGATTGCAGAATGGGTACAATATACAGTACGGCTCAATACACACAAGTGTTAAGGGGATGCAGACCAGAGAAAGACGTTTCCCAGATAGCAAAAAATTTGTGAATCAACGTTGAAATAGGGTTAGGCAGAAATATTGAATCTATGTTGAAGCCTGACATCGAAATTATACAAATCGTTGTCTATGACTTACATGTTGAATCAACGTTAGGTGTCAACCATAACTGATACTATATCAATGTTGATTCAACCATCATCTAAATGGTAATCTACATGCACATTTTAGTTGATTTTATATTGAATCAATGTTAGACATCAATGTTTATTCAACCATAATCTAAATGGTACTCTACTTGTACATTTGTAACTTGTACATCTACTTGTAACTTGTAAAGTTAAGGAATCAATACTGATTAATGTACATTTTACATTAAAATATTGCTGCTGATATGTATACATCATAACATTACATGTTTTTTTCCTGCTGTTAAACACACTATTGTTAAATAAATAATAATAAAATTCTTATATGACCATATTTCCAAAAATGTGTGAACAAAAATGACAACATGGCTTTAATATGAAAATTTATTTTTTTCTTTCAAGAGGGTCTCATCATACTTCCAGTGACCAGTTAACCTTTTACACAAACATTAAATAACAGACCTTATAACAGACCTTTCATTAACAATACTATATATAGCCACTGCCAGAATAGTGACACACGTATTGTGTGTGGTGAGCACACGCATTCATGCACAACGAAGACAAGATTGCGTTGTCTCAATCATTTTAACTATAAATTTATGAGCTCAAAGTATGAGCTCACTGACTGAAATGTCCAACAAAAAGCATCAATTGTCAAATAATATTGATCACATTAACTAGACTAGATGTTTTTGAGGAAATTAGAAAGGGAACAACAACTTAACCCTTGTGTCTGATCAGATTCGTATTTGTTTGATAACTTTGTAGTGATTATGTTTGTAGCCAACATAATATGTGGCATAATCTTTTAATTATCTTGTATTTTTTTTTTACTCTTCATAAATTGTTTATTCAACTTCAGCCCGATCATAACCACCACATATTGTTTTTTTTGTCATATTTAACAACTCTTTTCAGAAAAGTGGGAGTATTTCATTACAAAAATAATATAAAAAATGGTTATGATCAGGGCTGAAGTTGAATAAAATATTTATGGAAAAGAAAGTGGGAAATTATTTCAACATAATCTTTTTATGGAGTTTTTCAATTTAGTCCCCTAATAAGAGTATAATACTTTAGTTTTCAGACACAAGGGTTAAATAACAATGGCAGAGGATTTGAATTTAAACACAGTGGAGCTTAGATGATCTACAGTTGTCCACGACTTATCCTCCAAGGCATCTGCTATATAATAATCTTCAGATTTACTTAAGTGTTATTAGTAGGTTACAGCAGTAAGCATTAGTTTGCTCAGTCAATTATGGCCAATTCATTTTATATTGTTTAATACAGTTAAATAAATAGATAAATGAAAAGAATTTTTTTTTGTCATTCAAGTAGATGCCGTCCATGGAAGAACAGTGTCCATGAGGGTAATTCCTTGTACTGTATGAACCAGGGAAACAGTGTGTGCTGGGGTACCCTAAGTTTGACTCTGGTTCGCTTGACAATTAAGTTTGGGTCACTTCGGTTCCAAGAACAGGCTGAAGCAGCAAGTCATTCAAGTAGATGCCGTCCATGGAAGAACAGTGTCCATGAGGGTAATTCCTTGTACTGTATGAACCAGGGAAACAGTGTGTGCTGGGGTACCCTAAGTTTGACTCTGGTTCGCTTGACAATTAAGTTTGGGTCACTTCGGTTCCAAGAACAGGCTGAAGCAGCAAGTCATTCAAGTAGATGCCGTCCATGGAAGAACAGTGTCCATGAGGGTAATTCCTTGTACTGTATGAACCAGGGAAACAGTGTGTGCTGGGGTACCCTAAGTTTGACTCTGGTTCGCTTGACTTAAGTTTGGGTCACTTCAGTTCCTTGAGATGCCTCCCTCCCGGTCTGGCGCATAACGAAGCCACTTCTTGACAGTTTCGCTGTAGTCCTGGTCGGTCAGCTTGGGGTCAAACTGTCGAGCAGCAGCTGAAAGACACAAAAATAAAAAAGTGAGGAAGAGAGGTGAGATGATGAACGATGATAAGAGCACCCCTCACTTCACATGAGTGCAATTTTTTTTAATCACTCAATTACTCACTCTGTAGGTCTACAGTAACAAGCTACAGTCAGCATCCAGTTAGACTGGACAGGAAAGAGAAGCAATCGCCTAGCCTGACACCATCTAGGCAATACAATGTGTATCCATGCACCTCTAAAGCTCACCAATTACGTTGTCCATTTCTTATAGGTTGCACTTTCATCACTTTATTCCAACATAACACTTTTTTTTAAAGTTTTTGCAACAGCATAATTATATTCTGAATCACCAGCATCACCAGCATCACCACCTCACTACCTAAACTTAACCTATGAAGTAGTTTGCAGGGGAGGAAGCTCACCAAACATGCAGGCTTGTAGTGTGGTGTGCTTGAATGGCTTCTTGCTTTCTGAACAACGCTTGTCTTTCTTTCCAGCCCAGTTGAACCCACTGGCCAGGGCGTTGGTCATAGCAGTTTTCAACATCAGTCTGATCAGGTTCTCTGAATTGGTGCCTCCTACCAAAGCCAGGCGAGAAATCTAAATCAGAGAGAAGAAAATGAAGGCCCTGCGTTAGAAACAGCATAACATTTATTTTATGAACACAGAGCAACCAACTTGTTTATACACACACTTTATGCATGCACTGATATTCCAGCCCATGCCAGTCATTAGGTTTAACCACATTAACCCTCCTGTCCATATGTAAACGGTATATTTGAACAATTTCAAAACGTTTCATAAATAGCAGATATACAAGCTCTAACACGTTTTGAACTAGAAAGTGCTAAACACATTTTTCCCCTGAACAAGACCACACTGAAATGATCTACATTTGATAAATGAATGCAGTTCAATAAATTACCATCTTTTGACGGACTGATTGCTCCATCAGTAATGATTCTGCCTCATTGAAGTCTTGTTCACTGGCGATTGGCAGCTGGAAGGGGAGCATAGTGGTTGTGGTGGCCACCCCGTGTCCCCTGGTCCCACCAGATATGTTGCCCTCAGCCAACTCGGTCTTGATGAACTGCACATCTCTGGACAGATCCTTCACCACGACAAGTAATTCAGCAAGCATTGAATTCATCTTCTGGATGGTAAGGTCTTCAGAAGAAGAGTTAAAATCATTAAGTGAGAAATAAAAATAAGCAGCAAATCACACGAGGAATTACACCATGTCCAATAGACTTGCCTTTCATAAGCTGCCCGTCATCGCCGGCCATCTGTCTACGCTGTGAAACACCAGATGGGGTGTTGTGCCCTGAGCTGTATCCTGACATCGCTGTAGAAACAAAATCATAGTTATATATTTCACTATAGTTTGACTGCATTGGATCAAACTGGTGGTAGTTCCCTCTAAAATGGCATACCATTTTGTGCATGTTGTGAGAGACCAGGGGGACTGTTGTATTGCCCCGAGCTGCATCCCGACATCCCTGTAGAAACAAATCATTATATTTAAAAATAAATACAAAATCTGACTTGTCAGTCAAACTAACATACATGTCATAATCACTAACACCGGTTCCTGACAGGCAGCAAGCGAGCGAACTGGAGACGAAATCGCACACGACACTGTCCTGATATGACGCAGCGCGTGTCCGAGTGTGTGTTACCTGGATTCTCGACCAATAAAAAGTGTTTAGGGGCGGGACTCGGCCGCGTAATCGCTCAACTAGAGACACAGCGAGCGAATATTTGAGGGGTGAACGACATCGCTGCTCAGTTCACTGTCGCTCGCGGCAGGTCAGGATAGTCTGATTGAAACGAATACATTTTAATCACTTTTTCTCGCTCGCTCGCGTCGCTCTATGTCAGGAAGTGGTGTAAGGAGTTGTATCCCCGTCTCTCAAAACACTGTTACTGAAAGAGTACAGTATCATACCACTACTTGCACTTTGTCGATCTTGCAGCTGCTGGACATGTGAGGCCTGCTGGAGCTGGTGGTACTGTACAATATCAAATCCTGGCATCTCGGCTGAAACACAGTAGGAAATACACAAAGTTATTAGCAAATGACGCTATTGTAATCCCCCATGTGAGAAAATGTTTGATTTCCATTCAGCTGATTTCACGTGCACTGCCAAATACTACTTTAATAAAAATATCAAAGACAATGCGAGACAATACAGATATTTTAAACATGCCAGAATATTATGTTATGAGACTGCTTGATAACTCACCATTATGTTGAGTTAGCGATTGCCGGTAGTTGCTAGTAACCAGATCTACAAAGGGGAAATGTAAAATAAGTTGCGACTCAAACATGGTGGAAATTGTGCTCAATATAAAAGCATTATGTACAACTACACATTTTTATTGTGACATTGCTTGCAAGTTGTGAAGGCTTTGAATTTTTGTAGTGGGCTGGCATGCACATTGTAAACATGTATTCTGTTGCATGCATGATGCCAGCGACCTGCCAGCAAGCTCCTCACAAGAACACAGATATGGGTTTACTTACTGTTATTTGGATCAGGAGTCTGCAACGAATCTAAATAGCTGTAGATCATGCCACCATCCAAAGAATCTAAAAAAGGTAAGCCAGGGTGAGAATTGAAGATGCTACAAATCATGTTTAAACAGTCATCTAGTTGGCATTTTAACATTCATAGCAACATACCATTCAATGGCTCTTGGCCTAGTGGCCACACAACTGGAGGCTTGCCGGATCTTAGCGCCTTACGAGACCGGCTCGATTTTGGAGTCTGTCCTACAACATATTTTAGTTGGCATGTTATTCACAATGTATATATTTTGGGCCAACTATATAATAACTGCAAGAAATGCAGAAGTCCAATCAAATTAAAATGCTCAATTTGTCGGTACATGGTCAGACTAATTTGTTTAACTGTTTATTATTATTATTATTATTATTATTATTATTATTATTATTATTATTATTATTATTATTATTATTATTATTATTATTATTATTATTATTATTATTATTATTATTATTATTATTATTATTATTATTATTATTATTATTATTATTATTATTATTATTATTATTAACTGTAGCAGTGATCATTTCCAAAGTGCCTATATAAAATAAATGCATTGCATCAATACCTGGGAAACCCACATCAGGTGCTTTGGCAAAACGTTTTCTTTTGGCGTCGCCACTCGAGTGGTCATCAGAGTCCGAGTGCACATACTGCTGATTTGGCCTAAAAAAAATTATATATATACACACATGTAATAAATGTAGTTATGATACTACGTTTATTAGTCAAGGCTAAAGTCTGAATACATAGGCCCTCAGGCCACTGTGTGTTATCCTTTTAGCACTACTTGCAACTACAACAGCAGTGCAATTATTTACAACACCCTAGGGAGAGTTGTCCCTTTAACAAAGTGAACACTGTACCTGGATCTTCTTTTCTGGCGGAGATCTCCTTCGTCCTCAGATTCAATTTCAGAGGTTGGACACATAGTTGAGGTGTACTTGGTCTCTCGTTTTTTGGCCTCATCATGGGTCTCTGGAAAGAGCAGAGAGAAAATGACAATTAACATATCTGCAGTCCAGTGTTTAATGAAAAAATATATGTACCTCTTATCATATGTGCATCGTCACAATTTGCGTCCTCACTTTTTGTGTATGTGTTGCACGAATTACTCACCACACGTAGTAAGCTCACGTACATCCTTATAGGTGATCCATTTATCATCTGGTTGCAGTCCATCTCGAAGGGCTTTTGTGAGCTTTATGTGTTTAGGGGGCCATAACACAGTCTGGTCTTTAGCATTAAACCAGCTCTCTAGAACTACTGCTGTCCCACCATTTGGGAACTGTACAACTGACCACAGCACCACCTCACCATTCATTTTCAAAGGGCTGAAATGAGAATTTACGGTACTCATAATGATCTCTCCTTACAAGCCATTCCCATACCGTCCTACAAAGCCAAAGTGCACTACACACATTGCATTTTTGAAGCATTTAAAGGAAAACTCCAACATTTTGTGAAATTAGCTTATTTGACATCTTCCCTGGAGTTATAAGAAGATACATACCTTTTTCGTCTCTCTGCTTGCATTGGGCTTAGGGAACGCCTGGACCGTTAGCCTAGCTTAACTTCATCACTGGAAGTGGGGCAGACATCTAACCTAGTTCACTACAGTCAGGAAATATACTCCAAATACAATCAAAATACAACTCCCAAACATTCCCGTAAACATGTTGTGACCTGTGTATTTACCACGTCTCCCAGTCACACAAGTCACACAAGTCTCCCAGTCACACAAGTCACACAAGTCTCCAAGTCACACAAGTCACACAAGTCTCCCAGTCACACAAGTCACACAAGTCTCCAAGTCACACAAGTCTCCAAGTCACACAAGTCACACAAGTCACACAAGTCCAAGTCTCCAAGTCACACGAGTCACACAAGTCTCCAAGTCACATGAGTCACACAAGTCACACAAGTCTCCAAGTCACATGAGTCACACAAGTCTCCAAGTCACACGAGTCACACAAGTCTCCAAGTCACACAAGTCTCCCAGTCACACAAGTCTCCAAGTCACATGAGTCACACAAGTCCAAGTCTCCAAGTCACACGAGTCACACAAGTCTCCAAGTCACATGAGTCACACAAGTCTCCAAGTCACACGAGTCACACAAGTCTCCAAGTCACACAAGTCTCCCAGTCACACAAGTCTCCAAGTCACATGAGTCACACAAGTCTCCAAGTCACACAAGTCTCCAAGTCACACAAGTCACACAAGTCTCCAAGTCACACAAGTCACACAAGTCCAAGTCTCCAAGTCACACGAGTCACACAAGTCTCCAAGTCACACAAGTCACACAAGTCACACAAGTCCAAGTCACATGAGTCACACGAGTCACACAAGTCTTCAAGTCACACGAGTCACACAAGTCTCCAAGTCACATGAGTCACACAAGTCTCCAAGTCACACAAGTCTCCAAGTCACACAAGTCACACAAGTCTCCCAGTCACACAAGTCTCCCAGTCACACAAGTCTCCAAGTCACACGAGTCACACGAGTCTCCAAGTCACACAAGTCTCCAAGGCACACAAGTCACACAAGTCACACAAGTCCAAGTCTCCAAGTCACACGAGTCACACAAGTCTCCAAGTCACATGAGTCACACAAGTCTCCAAGTCACACAAGTCTCCAAGTCACACAAGTCACACAAGTCACACAAGTCCAAGTCACATGAGTCACACGAGTCACACAAGTCTCCAAGTCACACGAGTCACGCGAGTCTCCAAGTCACACAAGTCTCCAAGTCACACAAGTCACACAAGTCTCCAAGTCTCCAAGTCACACAAGTCTCCAAGTCACACAAGTCACACAAGTCACACAAGTCCAAGTCACATGAGTCACACGAGTCACACAAGTCTCCAAGTCACACAAGTCACACAAGTCTCCAAGTCACATGAGTCACACAAGTCTCCAAGTCACACAAGTCTCCAAGTCACACAAGTCACACAAGTCCAAGTCTCCAAGTCACACGAGTCACACAAGTCTCCAAGTCACACGAGTCACACGAGTCTCCAAGTCACACAAGTCACACAAGTCACACAAGTCCAAGTCACACGAGTCACACGAGTCACACAAGTCTCCAAGTCACACGAGTCACACAAGTCTCCAAGTCACATGAGTCACACAAGTCTCCAAGTCACACAAGTCTCCAAGTCACACAAGTCACACAAGTCTCCCAGTCACACAAGTCTCCCAGTCACACAAGTCTCCAAGTCACACGAGTCACACGAGTCTCCAAGTCACACAAGTCTCCAAGGCACACAAGTCACACAAGTCACACAAGTCCAAGTCTCCAAGTCACACGAGTCACACAAGTCTCCAAGTCACATTAGTCACACAAGTCTCCAAGTCACACAAGTCTCCAAGTCACACAAGTCACACAAGTCCAAGTCTCACGAGTCACACGAGTCACACAAGTCTCCAAGTCACACGAGTCACACGAGTCTCCAAGTCACACAAGTCTCCAAGTCACACAAGTCACACAAGTCACACAAGTCCAAGTCACACGAGTCACACGAGTCACACAAGTCTCCAAGTCACACGAGTCACACAAGTCTCCAAGTCACATGAGTCACACAAGTCTCCAAGTCACACAAGTCTCCAAGTCACACAAGTCACACAAGTCACACAAGTCCAAGTCACACAAGTCACACAAGTCACACAAGTCACACAAGTCTCCAAGTCACACAAGTCACACAAGTCTCCAAGTCACACAAGTCTCCCAGTCACACGAGACTCATGTGACTGGGAGACTCGTGTGACTTGTGTGACTGGGAGACGGGGTAAACACACAGGTCACAACATGTTTACAGGAACGTTTGGGAGTTGTATTTGGAGTATATTTCCTGACTGTAGTGAACTAGGCTAGATGTCTGCCCCACTTCCAGTGATGAAGTTAAGCTAGGCTAACGGTCCAGGCGTTCCCTAAGCCCAAAGCATGCAGAGAGACGAAAAAGGTATGTATCTTCTTGTCCAACTCCAGGGAAGATGTTAAATAAGCTAATTTCACAAAATGTTGGAGTTTTCCTTTAAGCGTTTCAATTGGCCAGCCAAACATGTTATCTGTGTACATGTAATATTGTACTAATTGTGTATTTATTAATGAGGTAAGTTATGCCCCGAAATCCGACGTTAGAGTCAGTGTGTCAATATAGTTACTGCACTTTAGCTTTGTAGGGCAGTATGGTTATGCTGTTAAATGAAGTAGTGGTATTGCAATGGCACCATCTCCGTCTGGAGAGAGAAGACATTTGCGCTTGATATAGCCAAGTTTACCTATCCCTATATCTTCTTGCAAGCCACTGACCTTGTATGTACCAATGTATGATGATTCACAGGGATACATGTAGTATGGCTGTTTGTGTCTGTACTTTCTGTAAATTATATATACCTCTTCCTCTGATTTAAGAATATTCTCTACTAATGCAAATCCATCTCCAACCTCAATACAATTGTCTCCTTTCTTTGTGGACAAAGTAAACCGATGAGTGGAGACCTTCCTGTACTGTTGTGAAGAAGTAAACTGTGGGGGGACAGGCCCATCAGTGTGAATATTACGCAAAATTGGATCATCTGTGGGACATGGGGATCCAACATGTGGAATTTCAGACAACCTTTTCACTACCTGTTGTAGAGGCTGATGTGGCTTGCGTAGAAGATGCTTAATTTGTCCAAGATAGTTCTCAAAAGGGAATCCTGAGATATTATCTAGAGTGCCAAACTTCCTGTATTCCTCAGCCAAATGAATAAGCTGGTGTACATTGTACACAATTTCACCTCTTCCATACACTGTCCCAAAGTGTTCAACAAAAGAAACCATCAACTTGTGCGCAAAGGCCAACATTTCCTCAGAAATACTAGGGGACAGCAACAAGTACATTCCAACAGAAAACAACATGAAGTTGTCATACAGCTCACTGGGGAGGGAATCCTTCAAAACAACAGGACCCCAATACAACATGAAGGATCGCAACTCAGTAGCTTTCCAGCGATCTAACTCTGACAGTTCCCTTGGTTTACGGTTAAATTCACAAGGCATGTAGGGACGTAGCTTTAGCAGTTTACCTGAAATGGCTTGTACAGTTTTGGAAGGGACCCTTGTTGCCAAATTCTTCCCCTTTAACCATATATTAAGCAGTTTCCTTGTAACTCCGAGACAACAGAGATGCATGTAATCAGTTGGAAACATAGAAACCATCTTAACTAAACCTGTTAAAGGGCTCGTCCCATTGTGATGTGCCTCATCAACCATGTCTGAGAAATTGGAGTCTGTCCTAAGTCTGACTTTTGTTTCAGGATATGTCATTTTATTTCTCCATACACCCTCCTGAAAACACTTGTCACAACCAGAATAGCCATTAAATGCCTTGGTCTGCTTAATATAAGCTCTAGCCGGGGCATCACAAATGAAAGAAGAAATCAAATTGCTTGTCATTATAAATAATGCCATTAGACAGTACATTCTGAAGATCTTTGACAAACTGTTCTAGGTACTCAAAAACACTCTTTGGCTTGCTTAGACCACAAAAAATGCCAACAACAAATGGGGACTTTGTGTAGTCACATTTGAGACTTCCAAGTATGGGCCAAAACTGAAGTTTAGAACTTTTGAATAAAGGTAAACCATCTATATTAAACTGTAAATTAAGAGTTGTCAGAGTTGCTGGTAAAATCAAACATGCCAACGTGAAAGCACCCCTTTGACTAAACCAAAATGATAGTATTCTCCCCCTTCAATCTTAGTGGTAGGCACATGTTTTTGTGTTCCTAGCAATGTTCTTCCATCTTTAGGAAGGGTGGGGTGAAACATCTTCAAAATGGACAGCAAAGATGATAGTGCAACCAGAGAGACTGAATAGGATGTTGCCCAATATTTTAAACTTGTCATGAGGAAATCTTCATTATGCTCATCACTGTCAAAGACATGTTCAGGTTCAATTTCGTCATCCCCAGCTATACTTTCAAAATGTGCATTTGACTCACCTGGTGAGTCAATATTTTCACTTTGATCACTGATAGTTAGTGGTCTGTTTAGTGGCAAGTCTGAAGTTGATAAATCTAGTGGCAAGTCTGATCTAGTTGTTAAATCTAGTGGCAAGTCTGTCTTTGGTAAATCTAGCAGGCACTCAGTAGAGGCTGTGACAGGATCTGTGTGCGTGCCGGGGCTCCACTTCACTGGTCAAATTACTTACTCGTGAGTAGTACGTCCGTTGATAAAGAAAAGCAAGGTCCACAGGGTAAATAAGGATAGCCAAATGGTTTATTTGCGAAGTATCTCTTTACAGAAGTGGTCCTAAATCTACTTTCCTGCTTTCTCCTGTCAATACTACTACAAGGTAAGAAAACTGTATTTTCCCAGTCTCCAAAAGTCACCGCCGACTCCACACAGGAAATTCCTTAGTAGGGCGCAAGCCGTAAATCTACTTGTTGGTTTCTGCCTTCAGGTCCTTGTTGAGTCCATCCTTTTCGGGTCCATCCCGTCCGGTCGAAAAACGTAACTGCCACAGAGAGAGAATCGTGGCTATATATAGAGACCCAAACGTTCTAGAAGGTTCGGTTATGACATCATAACATGGTGTCACGCCAGGGTTCCAGAATGTTCTATGTTCTAGAAAGTTCTATTATGACATCACCACAACGCTCTAGAAGGTTCTAGGTTCTCCAGAAGGCCCTATTATGCCAAATACGACGGTTCAATGACTTTATCTAAATCCAATCAATATTAAACATCCCAATAATAATAATAATAATAATAACAATAACCAAAACACTCATATGGCCGTTACACCGGCCCCTAATTGGGTCTACGCAATTACCAAATAAATAACCTGGTCAGGTGAGTGTTTGGGTTATGGCCGGCCATTCTTAGAAACGATTACCAATACCTGGTGCCAGAGGTCACTAGTACGTGGCACGCCGGAGGAGGACGGTCTTTACCACCGCTCTGTCTCCCGTTCTCTCTCTCTCTCTACCGGACTGCCCGGTAGTAAAAACAATAAAAACATAATAAAAGAAAAAGCACCTAATTTAACATGTTCTCAGTGTTGGGACAACCCCTCATTCTGTAAAGACAAAAAGGACATTTTCCCTAGGCAGACTTTCTTCTTTTAGGCACTGTGGTCAATTCAGTTGATGATAGAAGCAGCCGTCCATATGTTTTGTCCAGTGTGTGTGTGTGTGTGTGTGCGTGTGTGTGTGTGTGTGTGTCTGTGTGTGTAGATATGCAACAGGCAAACGTCCTCCATGAAGCTCTGGACACAAGTGGAAAACCTCAAGACGAGTCCACGGACGTCTGCTACAGGTCCTCTTCACACACAGACTTTGGTTTAATTATGATGATGAGTCTCTTCATTCCCCTCCAGCCTTCTTCATTGGCACGGTCTCGTCTGGCTGCCCTCCGTTAGGTGAGGCGCCGTTTTTCCCGCCAATCATTTGTTGAATGAACTTCCTGAGGCTCTCACGTTTATAAAAAGCAAAGGCACCGCAGCAGAACAGAATCAGAACCACCACAACGACAGCAGCGATCCAGCCGAGCCCACCACCTTCAGCAGAACGGTGGAAGGGGTTCCTGATGGGGTCGCTCTGCTCCTCGCTCACCGGGTTGGTCAGCCTACAGGAGGCGGTCTTCACGGCCCACATCGCCCCAGAGTTGGTGATGTTGGGAGGACTGTCCTTCCCAAACTCCTCCCATTGTCCCTCGTCCGTCCTCCAGAAAGACTTGACCGGTCCGGCGTTGCCGACGCCTCCGGCGCAGCTCAGGAGACAGGAGGGCGTGTCGGGACCACAGGCCAGCGGGCTCATGGACACCGTGGGCTTCGGGACGGGGTCGATTGATGTGACGTTGTAGGTCTTACGCTGCCAGTTGCGGTTTAACTCTACAGAATACACTCCAATGTGCTCTGTGGTCAAATCCTTGATGTGCAGTACACCAGTCACCACGTTCAATTCTGCATGGCCTTTGAATTCCCTGAAGTACTCAAGTTCCGGCAACAAGGAGAATGTACCCCACTCTGCCACCTTATCCGGGCCGTATTTCCACAGCAGTCTCGTGATGACGGTCCCAGGCAGCATCTCTGGTACCAGTTTCAGCTCACCTCCCAGCCGGACGTATATCGTCTCCGTCGGAGCTGTTGTTGCTACACGGACCAGCAGAGCCGAGAGCGCGCACAGCAGACCGAGGCGACGCTCCATGTCCGTCATTATCATCAGACACATATAGTAATAATAATAATTAGTAATTAATAAGTCATGTGTAAACAAATACACCAATAATCAGCGCGTTTATAATATAGAGGTTGTGCTCTCTCGCCCTTTTTCCACTCGACGACGGCCCTTCCTCTTCCTCCTTCTTCTTCTTCTTATTCTCTTGTTCCCCTTTCCTCTTGGAACGTAGTTTTTTTTACTAATGTGCGTGCCGGGGCTCCACTTCACTGGTCAAATTACTTACTCGTGAGTAGTACGTCCGTTGATAAAGAAAAGCAAGGTCCACAGGGTAAATAAGGATAGCCAAATGGTTTATTTGCGAAGTATTAAGTGGTCCTAAATCTACTTTCCTGCTTTCTCCTGTCAATACTACTACAAGGTAAGAAAACTGTATTTTCCCAGTCTCCAAAAGTCACCGCCGACTCCACACAGGAAATTCCTTAGTAGGGCGCAAGCCGTAAATCTACTTGTTGGTTTCTGCCTTCAGGTCCTTGTTGAGTCCATCCTTTTCGGGTCCATCCCGTCCGGTCGAAAAACGTACCTGCCACAGAGAGAGAATCGTGGCTATATATAGAGACCCACACGTTCTAGAAGGTTCGGTTATGACATCATCCAGCTACATCACGAATGTTCCAGAACGTTCTAACATGGTGTCACGCCAGGGTTCCAGAATGTTCTATGTTCTAGAAAGTTCTATTATGACATCACCACAACGCTCTAGAACGTTCTAGGTTCTCCAAAAGGCCCTATTATGCCAAATACGACGGTTCAATGACTTTATCTAAATCCAATCAATATTAAACATCCCAATAATAATAATAATAATAATAATAACAATAACCAAAACACTCATATGGCCGTTACAATCTGTGTTCTCTAAAGAGTGATGGTTTGTCCTTGAATTAGCAGCAACAATTAACTTATAATCAGTCAGGATAGCCTGCTCTGTCTCTCTCACTAATTTGTTGACTCTACGTCTTTTAGCCCGAGAATAAGATGACATAGTGATGAGGTGCTGTAGTCAATGTAATGGTATATACATTGTGCTATTTACTTGGCTAGAACAGGTCTTTGCTTCAATTGCTGCAACGTGCGGCTTCTTGAAACTGGTACGTGATTCTGGAAAAAGAAAGAAAAAAGGGGGGAGGGTCCTGATTAATGTGCTGCATTGCAATGTGTAGGGTGAAACGCTTGCATAATTCTACATTTTGATCAATATCAAGAGAGTTCATTATTATATTATTGTTATATTGTTCATTAGAAAATACCATGCATATAACCAAATGTCTAACTATATACTATCTGTATGTCATGTATGTCCCTCCCTATGCCATAAATGTCATCATGTGTATGTCATAAATGTCACTATGAATTGAAAACGGGGGACCCTGATGTAAACGAGACAAAAACGTCTTTCTCTGGTCTGCATCCCCTTAACAATTGTGTGTATTGAGCCATACTGTATTGTACCCCTTCTGCAATCTGTTAAATAAAGTTTTCATTCATTCATTCAACATTAGCAGGACCAGTGGCACGCCAAACAGCCTGCAAACTACCTGGCGTTCTATCGCCATGCTCAAGACAAACTCTAACCTTAACCAACTTAGAAAGAGTGCCTAAGCTTAAAGGGGAGATGAAGCATATAGCGATATAAACATAGTCATAGCATCAAATTAGTATTTAGATAAGCCACAGAAAAAAATCACGTTATAAAAATAAGCAGTTTCTACGAAAAAACGATTTGTTATGTGAAGCGCTTTATCAACATGGGCGCCGCCATTTTGTTTGGTGACATCACCGTCGCGGTGCATTTAGCTAGCTGGCTACCTAGCCGCAGCCGGGATTCAAAGCCAACTAGCCGGCTAACCCAGCTCGCTAAATACTGCATGTAGCTAGCAGAACTGTAAAATTAGTTTGAACAGCCAGGAGCAATACAAAAAGAAACACGCGGCCCCGTTGTCTGGTAGGCAACGTTGCATTTACGGATCCACGTGTTTACTAGGCCAGCTAGCGCGTGCTTCCTTGACTACTTCCTGTTCACCCAATAAGCATGCTTTTGATTGGCTGAGTCGCACAACGTCATTCAGTACCAACGCACGCAATTGGAGCACGCAATTTCTGTTCGTTTGGCGCTAGAATAATTACATCGA
Organism: Notolepis coatsorum; assembly: GCF_963971535.1. Taxonomy (NCBI): domain Eukaryota; kingdom Metazoa; phylum Chordata; class Actinopteri; order Aulopiformes; family Paralepididae; genus Notolepis; species Notolepis coatsorum. The sequence continues at coordinate 99,500 of NW_028171768.1, forward strand.
AATAATAAATAACTGGTCTTAAACAACCGTACGATTCCACTTGCACACTCTCCAGAGTTATATTAAGTACACGCTAACGAATATTCATGAATATTTATCTTAGTTGACGTATATATATATTTACCTACCAAACTGCAGCATAAGCACATGCACAACACCGTCAAGAGTACACCGGTCACACTCACAATAACGTTATTTTTCACAGAACACAGTTAAGATAAAAGTAATATAGCCAAACTTACTGTAAAGCACTCAGTAGAATCAAATCCGGGGGATCCAGACGTTGCTGTTCTGTTGCCAGTTCACAATGAGAGAGTGCTGCATTAGATAGTGGAAGCTAGGATATGTGGCTGGGACGTACCATATCTGTTTAAATTGGGGGGGGAATTCGGATCGGTCCAACTTAATGACGACAAACAGCATACGTTGAACAGCATACGTTGATTCAACATTTATTAGATATTGGCATTTCAATCATTAAAATGCAACCACAAAACAATATTGATTCAATGACATGTTTTCAACATTGGTCAATTGCTTCATCGGTTAATGGGTGATCCACCATCAATCGTCGACCTTAACCAAAAATCAAGCATTTTGACCATAAATCAACATTGAATTAACACCTTTTGCTATCTGGGTTGTCTTGTTTACATCAGGGTCCCCCATTTTCAATTCATAATGAATTGTAAGTAAGGGTGCAATTAGCACCATGCAATCCATTCTTTGTGGATCTAGCCCAAGCTTGGTTTGTCCAGTAAAACACTTGGTTTGGAAAAGGCTTCCTTTGCATCATGATTCAGCACAACTCCTGTGGATCCGACGCACATAGTATCGATACAGAACACATCAATGGACTCAACATGCTTCTGCAGTGATTCCATGGACATTGAATTTACAATGATGTGTTGATCCTCCCTGTGGTGCCTTCAACTGTACTGGGGCGTAGTCCAACACACACACACACACACACGCACACGCACACGCACACGCACACGCACACACACACACACACACACACAGTCACGCACACAAGTCACGCACACGCAGACACACACACACACACACACACACACACACACACAGTCACGCACACGCAGACACACACACACACACGCACACACACACGCACACACACACACACACGCACACACACACACACGCACACACACACACACACACACACACACACACACACTAAACTGTAGGTAGAGGGACCCCTCTCCCTGACAGGCCTTGATCTCTATGAATCAATGCCTCATGCTGAGAACCAAAGAGGGGCTGTCAGTGAGTATATTCTCTCTCTCTCTCTCTCTCTCTCTCTCTCTCTCTCTCTCTCTCTCTCTCTCTCTCTCTCTCTCTCTCTCTCTCTCTAACTCTCTCTAACTGTCTCTCTCTCTCTCTAACTGTCTCTCTCTCTAACAGTCTCTCTTTCTCTCTCTCTCTAACTGTCTCTCTCTCTCTCTCTAACTGTCTCTCTCTCTAACTGTCTCTCTTTCTCTCTAACTATCTCTCTCTCTAACTGTCTCTCTCTCTAACAGTCTCTCTCTCTCTCTCTCTAACTCTCTTCTAACTGTCTCTCTCTCTAACAGTCTCTCTTTCTCTCTCTCTCTCTCTCTCTCTCTCTCTCTCTAACTGTCTCTCTCTCTCTAACAGTCTCTCTTTCTCTCTAACTATCTCTCTCTCTAACTGTCTCTCTCTCTATCTATGTTCCCTCTCTCTCTAACTATCTCTCTCTCTAACTGTCTCTCTCTTTATCTATGTTCCCTCTCTCTCTAACAGTATCTCTCTCTAACTGTCTCTCTCTCTCTAACTGTCTCTCTCTCTAACTGTTTCTCTCTCTAACTGTCTCTATCTCTCTTCCCTCTCTCTCTAACTGTATCTCTCTGTCTCTCTCTCTTTCAAACTCTATCTATCTCTAACTGTCTCTCTCTATAACGCTCTCTCTAACTCTGTCATTATCTCTCTCTCTAACTCTGTCTCTCTCTAACTCTCGCTCTCTCTAACTATCTCTCTCTATAACGCTCTCTCTAACTCTGTCATTATCTCTCTCTCTAACTCTCGCTCTCGCTAACTCTCTCTAACTATCTCTCTCTAATTGTATATGTCTGTCTGTCTGTCTGTCTGTCTGTCTGTCTGTCTGTCTGTCTGTCTGTCTGTCTGTCTGTCTGTCTGTCTGTCTGTCTGTCTCTCTCTCTCTCTCTCTCTCTCTCTCTCTCTCTCTCTCTCTCTCTCTCTCTCTCTCTCTCTATCTCTCTCTCTCTCTCTCTCTCTTACTGAATCTATCTCTCTCTATCTCTAACTCTCTCTCTCTAAATGTATCCCTCTGTCTCTCTCTTTCAAACTCTATCTATCTCTAACTGTCTCTTTCTATCTCGCTATAACGCTCTCTCTCTAATAACTGTAATTCTCTCTCTCTCTAACTCTGTCTTTCTCTATCTCTCTCTAACTCTGTCATAGTATCCCTCGCTCTCTCTCTCTCGCTCTCTCTCTCTCTCTCTCTCTCTCTCTCTCTCTCTCTCTCTCTCTCTCTCTCTCTCTCTCTCAGCATATATCACACGCAGAAAATAAAATCAGACCTTCGTACCAGCGCTATAAAGGAGTTGGAGGACATGGATCTCTCTATGCAACACATTCGCATGTTACTTGGTTTCGATACAGTCGGGCCAAATGGTGGCCGCCTCCCTCTGCTGGCCCCTGAGCGGGACTGCAGGCAGACGGCACTCCGGAAAGTGAGGCCGCACGTGTTAGTGAAGATAGAAGATTAATTTCAATGGCCACTTATAACACGAGATCATCGGAATGGGGTTTCCCCTCATGTCCCTTGCAGAGGGAGCGCAGGGTCAGAGCGCAGGGTCAGAGCGCAGGGTCAGAGGTCAGGGTGGCTTTCAGCGATGTGTTTCAGTGCCTGCCTTGTTTAAATTCAGGTCAGCGGTGTGAGGATCGCACCAGACACCTCCTAGATGCCAGCTCAGTGCTACTCTCCTCTCGGGGACACGAATAGAACCAGCTAACGTCCACTCATTAAAGGTCAGCCCCCCCCCCCCCCCCCGTCTAGGCCAAACTGAGTTGTAAAAACACACAGCTTGCACACATAATTCTCATTTTAATGTTTCCATATGAGAGATGGCTTAAAAAATGGTAAACGGTGCTTTTATCCAAAGCGCTTTACAATCTTGTTCCTCACATTCACCCGTCCATTCACACACCGACGGCGGAGGCGACCATGCAAGGAGCCGACCTGCTCATCGGGAGCAGTTAGGGGGGTTTGTAAGTGTCTTGCTCAAGGACACATCGACACGCTGCCCGGGAGGAGCGGGAATCAAACAGGGAACCTTCTGACTACCAGACGACCGCTCTATTATACCTCCTGAGCCACTGTCGCCCCCACGGTGGAATTCCCCTGTCGGGCAAAATAACCCCTTTTTTTGTCTACACGTCCATTTCCCTCAATCCCTCCATCATCCCTGTCTCCAGGATCGTCCATCCACATTTACAGACCATCACCAGCCGACCCTAGAGGGGGGGGGGGGGGGGGGGAGCCTGGGAGAGACAGAGAGACAGAGAGACAGACTGAGAGAGACAGAGAGACAGCCTGGGAGAGACAGAGAGACAGAGAGACACACTGGGAGAGACAGAGGGACAGAGAGACACACTGAGAGAGACAGAGAGACAGACTGAGAGAGACAGAGAGACACACTGAGGGGGACAGAGAGACAGAGAGACAGACTGAGAGGGACAGAGAGACACACTGGGAGAGACAGAGAGACACACTGAGAGACAGAGAGACACACTGGGAGAGACAGAGAGACAGATAGACAGCCTGGGAGAGCAGAGAGACAGAGAGACAGCCTGGGAGAGACAGAGAGACACACTGGGAGAGACAGAGAGACAGAGAGACACACTGGGAGAGACAGAGAGACACACTGGGAGAGGGAGAGAGGGAGAGAGACAGAGAGACAGAGAGACACACTGGGAGAGACAGAGAGACACACTGGGAGAGACAGAGAGACAGAGAGACACACTGGGAGAGACAGAGAGACAGAGAGGGAGACAGGGAGAGAGACAGAGAGACAGAGAGACAGAGAGACAGAGAGGGAGAGAGGGAGAGAGACAGAGAGACAGAGAGACACACTGGGAGAGACAGAGAGACACACTGGGAGAGACAGAGAGACACACTGGGAGAGACAGAGAGACACACTGGGAGAGACAGAGAGACAGAGAGGGAGAGAGGGAGAGAGACAGAGAGACAGAGAGACAGAGAGACACACTGGGAGAGACAGAGAGACACACTGGGAGAGACAGGGAGACAGAGAGACACACTGGGAGAGACAGAGAGACACACTGGGAGAGACAGAGAGGGAGAGAGACAGAGAGACAGAGAGACAGAGAGACACACTGGGAGAGACAGAGAGGGAGAGAGACAGAGAGACAGAGAGACACACTGGGAGAGACAGAGAGACAGAGAGACACACTGGGAGAGACAGAGAGACAGACTGAGAGAGACAGAGAGACACACTGGGAGAGACAGAGAGACAGAGAGACACACTGGGAGAGACAGAGAGACAGAGAGGGAGAGAGACAGAGAGACAGAGACGCAGAGAGACAGAGACACAGAGGGACGGAGAGACAGAGAGAGAGAGAGAGAGAGAGAGAGAGAGAGAGAGAGAGAGAGAGAGAGAGACAGCTCAGCTCAGCTAAGATGAGCCCCAAAAGAATATTCAACTTTTAATGGAATAACTAAACAGAAGGAAAAGATAACTTCACAAAGGCAACATGAAAATACATAGATCCAATAGGACAAAGATCAACACTTAAATCCAAAGAGAAGAGGATCTATACCAGAGAAAACAATGTAGCAAGGAGACAACGGCATACATCAGCTAAGGAGGCTAACAGAGTAGCCAGGTACTGACACCGTTAGCTACGAGAGCTAACGGGACCGTTTGGTTCAACATAACATTGCTACGAGAGCTAACGGGACCGTTTGGTTCAACACAACATAGCTACGAGAGCTAACGGGACCGTTTGGTTCAACACAACATAGCTAGCAGGCCCGTTAGCTCCCAGAACATTAGCAACAATAAATCAGCCAGCCAGCTACTGACACTGGCCCACAGAACGTTAGCTAACGACAGCTAGCCAGCCAGCTAAATCCTAAATAATATTTTGTACAAAAGGCTAATAACAACAGTCTCTGTCAGTTAAGTTTGTGTTACCTGGTGTGTTGCCATGGAGGACCAAAACAGGCAGAGCTGCACAGAGCTGTGCAGCAGAGAAGTTGAGTACCCTCCTAGTTGCACAAGTAATAAAAGCAAGAAAAAACACAAGGAGGAGACTCTGTTGGCCCACCCAGAGGAGCTGTATGCTGACTATACTGTCTATAATGAGAAGAAGGTGATGAATGACCTCATCTTCCACACAGAACATCATTAACTCCTGGAAACAGGTGATCTGTAACCACTATGACCATGTTGTGAAAGAAGGCATTGGACGAGGAGGACGGCACACTATATGCCATGATGAGACCCTGGACACTGATAACCCAGTTCTAACAATCTCTTACTATGTTAAAGGGACTGTATTAGTACAGGGAAATGAAGCAAACCTCAACATATTTCAAGAGCTTTTCCCAAAAATAAAAACGGAAGTGGAGAGAGAAGAGCCCAATACCAATGCTGCGGACACACAGACAGAAGAGGACAAGGTGAACACAGACACAGAAATATCAGAGTCAAAACCAGCAACTAGCCCTTCTGACTGTGCCACTCCAACTCCCTCCAACCACACAGTGAATCCAGTGATGCCACTGCCAGTACAAAGAGCACCAGTCAGCCCATCCATCCACACTCCTTCAACACCCTCCAAACTGGTCCAGCAGCTGAGAAAAAGCGTATCTCTCCTGGAGCTGGAGTTTACTGAATTTAAAGAGAGGACTCTGGCCAGGCTGACTGAGCCCTGCACCATTCAGCAGCTGGGAGAGGAGCTCCGTCATCTGAAGAAGAACGGGGAGGAGACCACTTCAGAGCTGAGGGAGACCCAGAGGAGGGTCAGGGAGCTCACAGAAACCATGCGGGAGCTAGAGCAGGAAAACTACACCCTACAGGCCCAGATGAAAGCCATGAAGGAAGATACAAACAGCCGGGAGGAGTCTCTACGCAGAGAGATAGAGGAAGTAAAGCTACAACGACAAGAAGAAAGAATACATATATTTCCCCCCGATCGAAAGCGGTCCTCTGCTCCAACACCCACCACCCCACCCCCCCCTACTGCCAAACCAGAATATACCGCCCCCCCCCCCCCCCCCCCTGACCCCACTAACCCCTCCCAGCCTGACACCCACTGACATGCCTTCGGACTCAGACCCCCTTCCAGCAGCCCAACCTCCACCCGAGCCACAGCCCCAGTCCACCAGACCAGCCCAGCCCGAAGCCCAGGTAGTCCTCCTCATGGACTCCAATGGCAAATACCTGGACACAGCACGCCTCTTCCCGGGCCTCAAGGTGACAGCCAAGCGCTGTCGGAACACAGGCCACGCCATGGAGCTGCTCAGACAGGACACTCTAGGGAGCCCCCAGTACATGGTGGTGCACACGGGCACAAATGACCTCCACTATCTATCTACAGCATGGAACTGCTGAAGCAATGACCAGGGTGGCTGAGAAGGCCTCCAGGGAGTTCCCACACACCAGAGTAATCATCTCCACCCTCCTCCCCAGGATGGACACACCTCCACACATCATTCATGAAATCAACATGGAGACCTCAAGAAACTGTGCTGCCCTCAAAAATGTCCACCTGGCCCACCACACAAACATCGGCAGATGGGACTTTCATGATGGGCTACACCTAAACAACGCGGGAGTGAGGACATTTGCAAAAACCTTAAAGGATGCTGCCCTCGGACGCAACCCCAACAGACCCAGTCACACACCGGCCTCTCCGAGAAAGCACAGGCCCATGAGATACCCACGAGGAGTCACCCCACAAACCTATGCCCCACCTTTACCCCACCTTTCCACCCCACCCAGTGAGAGGAGACATCCCCCCAGCCGACCCCTCAACCGCCCCCAGCAGCAGATTACCTATGCACCCGCCCCACCCACACCCCACCCTTCCAACCCACCCAGTGAGAGGAGACGTCCCCCCAGCCGACCCCCTCACCGTCCGCCGCAGGAGATGACCTATGCATCCGCCCTGACCAGGCCCCCCCCCCACCCACATCAGAGCTGAATGAGATCAAACAAATGTTATACACGCTATGCAGTAAACTTCTCACTACAAGCTAGCAGTCGACCAAAAAAGAAAAAGAAAAAGCAGGCCAACTGCCTGCTGTTGCCTTTGTTGTTGTTAAATTTATTCTGTGATGTTTGTACATTGATTGAATACCTTTATACCCTATAACCTTTATACCTTTGAACACCTTTATATATATTTTTCATTGATTGAATACCCTTATACCTCATAACCTTTATACCTTTATATATTTTTTTGTACAAAATGCAATCATTTGCCATCAGTTGCTGGAACATACAGGGTCTTTGCTCTTCAACATTCGGCCTTAAGAGTAGAGACTCAGATTTTTTACAGGCTATAACAAACAATGACCTCTTAATCCTAACTGAGACATGGTGCAGAGAAGATGTAGACACACACTGCCCTCCTCACTATAGAGAGGTCATTTTGCCATCAAATAAAACAAAACATATTAGTCAGGGCAGAGACTCAGGGGGATTGATAATTTGGTACAAATCACAACTCCACCAGTCAATACAGATTCTAAAAACCGGGAACAATCATATTTGGTTAAAACTAAATAAAGAAGTAATCCCCTCTCAAAGAGACCTATTTATCTATGGAATATACGTACCACCCACTGGGTCTCCATATTACTCAGACGACATCTTCTCCAACCTTGAGTCAGATATATGTCTTTATCAAAGTCAAGGTCATGTGCTTGTTTGCGGTGACTTCAATGCCCGAACGGGAACCCACCCTGATTTCACCAGTACACATGGAGACAATTTCATATCTGACCACACCATATGCAACCATGTAAACCAGTCCCCTAGAAATAACCATGACACTTCCATAAACAAAAATGGGAAGGATGTATTACAGCTGTGTAGAGGACTGAGTCTCTACCTTGTCAATGGGCGTGTGAGAGGGGACTCACAAGGAAGGTACACTTACTGCTCACCCCTTGGCAGCAGCACAGTAGATTACATGATAACAGATCTGGATCCAGTATCCTTCAGTTCATTCACAGTCAAACCTCTGACCCCACTCTCCGACCACAGTCAGATCACTGCATACATGAAAAGAACTGAGTCTCTCAAAAATCCCCCTACACAGCCCAGTAAACTACACAACATCCCAAAATACTACAGATGGTCCCAGAACAGCATGCAGGACTACCAGAGAGCCATCGCCAGTGATGAGACACAATCACTGTTAGATACGTTCCTAGCCATGCCATACTCTAACAGTGTTGAAGGAGTCAACCTAGCTGTAGAACACATAAATTATATATTTGAAAGAACTGCAATAAAGTCCAAATTAAAATTATCAGGTAACAAACAGAGAAAAACTAAAAAGGACCACTGGTTTGACAAAGAATGTAAAGCTCTTAGAACACAGCTAAGAAGAATATCAAACCAGAAACACATAAACCCACAAAATGACACCTTACGCCTCCAATACTGTGAATCATTGAAACACTACAAAAAGACCATCAGAATTAAAAGGAACAATCACGTAAATAAACAATTGTGCAAAATAGAGGACTCTCTAAGCTCTAACTCCTTCTGGGACCACTGGAACTCATTGAATAAAGATAAGCCGGAAGAAATGACTATCCAAGATGGGGATGTTTGGACAAACCACTTCACATCACTCTTTACAACTGTACCCCTGAATACAAAAACGGAAACCAGCCAGATATGTGAAAAATTACAAAAATGGGAAAATATCATAAAGGATAATCAAAACCCTCTAGACTTCCCAATCACAGAACAAGAGCTGAAATCAAAACTCCAGTGCCTTAAAGCTAGAAAGGCCTGTGGTACAGATGGCATATTAAATGAAATGATTAAACACAGCTCTGAAATTCCAATTGGCTATTTTAAAATTATTCAATTTGACACTAAATTTAGGCTATTTTCCTGATGTCTGGAATGAAGGACTCATAACCCCAAATTTCAAGAGTGGAGATAAACATGACCCAAAAAACTATAGGGGTATCTGTGTGACGAGTAATTTGGGCAAACTTCTATGTAGTATCATCAACACCAGACTCATAGAATTCCTTACAGAACACAGCGTTCTAAGTAAAAGCCAAATCGGATTCTTACCAAATTATCGTACTTCTGACCATATATACACTCTTAAAACCCTAATTGACATTCACGTAAAACAGAACAAAAACAAAATATATTCCTGCTTTGTCGATTTTGAAAAAGCTTTTGATTCAATTTGGCACATAGGTATTTTCTTCAAAATTCTAGAAAGTGGTGTTGGAGGAAATACATATGACTTGATCAAATCCATGTACACAAAAAACAGATGTGCTGTTAGAATTGGCAATAAAAGAACACATTTCTTCACCCAGGGTCGCGGAGTCCGCCAGGGGTGCAATTTAAGCCCAACATTGTTTAATATATATATAAATGAATTAGCAAAGTTATTAGAACTTTCTACTGCACCCGGTCTGACTCTGCACGATACCAATGTAAAATTTCTGATGTACGCAGATGATCTGGTTCTGCTGTCAGCCACTAAAGAGGGTCTACAACAGAACCTAGACATCCTCCACCAGTTCTGCCAGACATGGTCTCTGAACGTAAACATGAAGAAGACTAAAGTCATGATCTTTCAAAGGAGACACGAGTCTCAGAGTTCACATAATACATTTAAATTAGGCACACACATATTAGAAAACACAAAAAGCTACCCATATTTGGGATTGAAAATAAATCATAATGGAAACTTCAATATGGCTGTGAATGAATTGAAGGAGAAGGGAAGAAGGGCTTTTTATGCCATCAAAAGGAAAATTCCAATTGACATCCCAATTAGGACCTGGCTCAAAATTCTAAATTCTGTAGTAAATCCAATAATATTATATGGCAGTGAAGTGTGGGGTCCATTAACTAACCAAGATTTCCCAAAATGGGAAAAACACCCATTAGAAGTACTGCATGCAGAATTGTGCAAAAACCTACTTAAGGTCCACAGACACACTGCCAATAATGCATGCAGGGCAGAACTTGGCCAATACCCCCTAATCATTCAAATTCAAAAGCGAGCCATACAATTTTACACACACCTCCAATCAAGTGACCCCCACTCCTACCACTACAAAGCCCTTCAGAGCCAAGAGATGAACCCAGATAAGAGTCCCCTCTGCCAGCTAGTCAGAAATCTCTGCCCACAAACGCTTCAGGACAGATACCAAGAAATCTGGCCCAACCAAATAATCTCAAAACAAAAAGAAAATTATATAGAATATTGTAACAAATCAACCAAATCTCAAAGTAAATTAGAATTCTATTTGACCCTAAACAGAGAGTACATGGTGGCAGAATACCTGACTACTGTGAATGAGATAAAATTAAGAAAAACATTGACACGGTACAGACTGTGTGGACACAGTCTAGCCATAGAAACAGGCCGTCACAGGCAAAACTGGCTGCCCAGAGAGGCCAGGCTGTGTTCACTTTGCCATCAGGGGGACATTGAGACAGAACCTCACTTCCTGCTATACTGTGAGAAATACAAGGACCTAAGAGAAGTCTTCTTTGATAAAATAAACAAAATTGATGCACAGTTTATCCATCTCCCTGATCACCAAAAGCTACTATACATGTGTGGGGAGAAAAGTCAGTGTACAGCATTAGCTGCAAAATATGTAGACGGTTGTCACAAAATAAGAGAACAAGCCCTGTAAATGTATCTGAGTGGCCACACTTGAAAAATGACTACCCGATCGAGTGACTATTTTGTAAATTAATATGTTTCTTGTTGATTGTCCTTACTGTTATTACTAATATTATGATATTGTATTGCTTAATATATATGTTATTGTTTGTATGTTGAACTTGCTTTGGCAATAAGTATGTTAATATTTCATGCCAATAAAGCCTATTTGAATTGAATTGAATTGAATTGACAGAGAGCCAGCCTGAGAGAGACAGAGAGAGACAAGTCAAGTCAAGTCAAGAGTCAAGAGTTTTAATTGTCACGGCATACAAGTATACAATGAAATGCGGGTGGTCTTGCCCGCGACGATGTGCAATACAGTGGTACAACATATAATAGAATCCAATAAAAATACAGTGGTACAACATATAATAGAATCCAATAAAAAACAACAGTGCAATAAACAGGTAACATGGTGTGACATCTCGGTATCTGTACATAGTATTTACAGAGCATATAGGACATGCTAGGTAGCTTTAGTAGTGCAATACACTGTTCCTGTTATACTAATTTAAAGTGGCATTTCCTCTTGGCCATAAGTGTGCGTGTGTGCGGCATGAGTGTTAAAGTGGCTGCTAGTGTGTGTGCTTGTGTGTGCTTGTGTGTGGATAGTTCAGTTTCTGTGGCTCTCAATGTTCATTGTTCAAGGCTCTGATGGCCTGGGGGAAGAAGCTGAGCCTAAGCCTCTCCGTCCTAGTAGCTGGGGTTCGCAGGCGTCTGCCTGACCTCAGCAGCTGGAACAGGCTGTTATTGGGGTGGTGGGGGTCTTTCATTATTCTGCAGGCTCTGGATTTGCACCTCTTGTTATATAGAACCTGCAGGGTAGGTAGCGCAATACCCGTGGTACACTCGGCTGAGCGCACCACTCTCTGTAGGGCCTTCTTGTCCTGTGCCGTGCTGTTTCCATACCAGGCAGTGATGTTTCCGGTCAAGATACTCTCTACAGCTCCTGAGTAGAAGGACTGGAGTATCTTCCCCGGTACTCTGAACTTCCTTAACTGTCTCAGGTGGTAGAGGCGCTGCTTCGCTTTCTTTACTACTGTGTCTATGTGTGTTGACCATGTCAGATCCTCTGAGATGTGGACCCCCAGGTACTTGAAGCTGCTCACCCTGTCCACGGTAGCCCCGTTAATCATCAGTGGTGTGTGTGTCTCCTGCTGTCCTCTCCTATAATCCACGATCAGCTCCTTGGTTTTACCAATGTTCAGGAGCAGGCTGTTGTCCTGGCACCAACGTTCCAGTACCTCAACCTCCTCCCGGTAGGCCTTCTCGTCGTTGTCCGAGATCAGCCCCACCACCACCGTGTCGTCTGCGAACTTCACTATGGAGTTGGAGCTGAACTTGGCCACACAATCGTGTGTGTAGAGTGAGTACAGCAGGGGGCTTAGAACACAGCCCTGGGGGGACCCGATGCTCAGGGTGATGGTGTTGGAGGTCTGACCCCCCACCCTGACCGCCTGGGGTCTTTCACTCAGAAAGTCCAGTACCCAGGTGCTCAGGGCGGAGCTCAGACCTAGCTCGATCAGCTTGTCCACCAGTCTGGTGGGGACTATGGTGTTGAACGCTGAGCTGTAGTCAATGAACAACAGTCTCACATAGCCCCCCTTCTGACGGTCAAGGTGGGAGAGAGTGCTGTGCAGTACCTGGGAGACCGCGTCGTCAGTGGACCTGTTTGTCCTGTATGCAAATTGCATAGGGTCCATATCACTGGGGAGGGAGGCACAAATGTGGTCCTTGACCAGCCTCTCGAAACATTTCATGACCACAGAGGTGAGTGCCACCGGTCTGTAGTCATTTGGACATGTTGGGGAGGGTTTCTTCGGTACAGGGATGATGGTAGACATCTTGAAGCAGGCAGGGACCACTGACTCCGCCAGGGATTGATTAAATATGGCGGTGAACACCGGGGCAAGCTGGTTTGCACAGGACTTAAGTATGCGTCCTGTTATACCATCTGGGCCAGCAGCCTTCCTGGTGTTCACCTGCATAAATGCTCTTCTCACACTGTGTTCCGACAACGAGAGAGCGCCCCCGCCCCCCCGCGGTTGCCCCCCCCCTCCACAACAGCCGGTGCGCCAGTGACGTCACTAGCCATAGGGCTAGCGGCGACACTGTCTACACCGAACCGAGCGTAGAAGGAGTTGAGTTTGTCCGCAAGAGAGGCGTCGTCGCTCCCCATTGAGGGGGCGCTGACTTTGTAGTCAGTTATTGTCTTCAGTCCCCTCCACAAGCCTCTTGTGTCGTTTTGTGCGATTTGTGTCTCCAGTTTCTCAGCATAATGTCCTCTTAGCAAGTTTAACAGCCTTGCGCAGAGTGTAGACTGAAGCCTTGTACTCTTCCATATTTCCTGACTCTCTGCCCAGGTTATAAGCCGTGGTGCGAGAGTTCAGGGCTGCAGCCTAAGAGAGACAGCCTGAGAGAGACAGAGAGAGAAGAGACAGAGAGACAGCCTGAGAGAGACAGAGAGAGAAGAGACAGAGAGACAGCCTGAGAGAGACAGAGAGACAGAGAGAGACAGAGAGACAGCCTGAGAGAGACAGAGAGAGAGAGACAGAGAGACAGCCTGAGAGAGACAGAGAGAGAGAGACAGAGAGACAGCCTGAGAGAGACAGAGAGAGAGAGAGACAGAGAGACAGCCTGAGAGAGACAGAGAGAGAGAGAGACAGAGAGACAGCCTGAGAGAGACAGAGAGACAGAGAGAGACAGAGAGACAGCCTGAGAGAGACAGAGAGAGAGAGACAGAGAGACAGCCTGAGAGAGACAGAGAGAGAAGAGACAGAGACACTTTGGCAATAAGTATGTTAATATTTCATGCCAATAAAGCCTATTTGAATTGAATTGAATTGAATTGACACAGAGAGAGACACAGGGACATAAATACATTTTGATAAAATAAATAAAATTGATCCACAGTTTATCCATCTCCCTGATCATCAAAAGCTGTTATATATGAGGGGGGAGAAAAGTCAGTGTACAGCATTAGCTGCAAAATATGTAGACGGTTGTCACACAATAAGAGAACAAGCTCTGTAAATGTAAAATGACTA
>NW_028171767.1:0-7500 GCF_963971535.1 Notolepis coatsorum
CATTTTCAATTCATAGTGAAAACCGCCGCTAATTCTAATCCATTAATAAATTAACCATAAGCTTAACCCTAATATAACCCTAAAGCAAACCATAACCATAACCATAACCGTAGCATTTATAATCAAATACAATATACTTGTGCCCTAATGATAAGGATACGCTCGATGAAGAAACCCAATCCCCTTACCGAACATATATGCGACTCATAGTTGTCAAATAAAAATATATATCTATCTGTGTTAAAGCTGCCAATTCTATGTGTGCTCACAGCAGGGAATGTTGTAAATTCCTGTGGACCTATACAGCACATGTCTCTGTCTAAAGGAACAAGTGTTGAGCTCAGCTCTAATCCTATACTGTCTTTTAACCCGTTCACTGCTGCACTACCAAACAGTTAACCCGTTCACTGCCACACAACAGCAGGTTAACCCTTTCACTGCCACACTACAAAAGGTTAACCCTTTACTATCACACTACCGACGGTAACCGGGTTAACTTTCTGTAGTGTGGCAGTGAAAGGGTTAAAGTCCTATTCTAAAGAACCTATAACTATGTCCTTCCTTTGGTCTTGTGTTGGTCTTGGTCATCTGTTACGGTTTCACCTCCACAACCCTCCATACCGTCTTCACACACCCCCTGCACCTCAGCTCAACCCTCCATACCGTCTTCACACACCCCCTGCACTTCAGCTCAACCCTCCATACCTGCTTCACACACCCCCTGCACCTCAGCTCAACCCTCCATACCTGCTTCACACACCCCCTGAACTTCAGCTCAACCCTCCATACCTGCTTCACACACCCCCTGCACTTCAGCTCAACCCTCCATACCTGCTTCACACACCCCCTGCACCTCAGCTCAACCCTCCATACCTGCTTCACACACCCCCTGCACCTCAGCTCAACCCTCCATATCTATCTCACACACCCCCCTGCACCTCAGCTCAACCCTCCATACCTGCTTCACACACCCCCTGCACTTCAGCTCAACCCTCCATACCTGCTTCACACACCCCCTGCATTTCGGGGCGCGCTCTACGGGCGAGCAATCGGCTCAGGTGATAGAAATGACACTGATGGATGGAGACTCCACACCTGCTCCTACTCATCCACTCTGCCTACAAGAAGCCTGGTTCTCCATTCATTCAGTGTCAGATCTTCCCTAAGAATGGCCTGGCAAGTATCCTCTATCTTATCTTTCATTATGCTGTTTACCAATAATGTGTTGAGATCTCTTGCCGTTGTATTTCCCTGTATACAACCCTCCCGTGATTTTTGACATTTTCATTCTATTGTGTTTTTTCTAACATTGTATTTCCGTATACAATCCTCCCGTGTTTTTTTCATCTTTGTGTTTCTTCACATGTGCAGTGTCTTTTCGTGGAGACTTATTTAGTGTTTCTCTCCGTGTCCTCCACAGCCCACTACCTCCAGCGCTCCCCACCGCCGTCCGCCCGCCAGGCTAAAGATGCACACACACCGCACTTGTGTCCCCCCCCCCTCTGCGTTAGTAATACATGCCCTATGGGGTTGAATATTATCCTGTCTCCCGTGTTATGCATTTGAGCCCACCAGTTACAGAGTACTAACATGAAGAAGCATTTTCATTGGCTTAGTGATGCTATATAGGAAGCTTGTATTCTCCGTTCTGGGTAGAATGTATTGGTGTCTCCACGTCACTATATATTCTGCCTGTTGCAATGTATTTTTCCTTGCTATGTATTATTTTCCTGTTTGTACTATAGCTTGATTCACTTTTGAATAAACCTCTGAAAGATGAATTCTACCTTTCATTATTGATGATTATCAGAGCAACGCGACAGCCCCCAGCTGACATCATATCTCCTCAACAAAATCCACTGACTGCCTTTCAATGCTTCTTCCGACATCTCATTTACCACTTTTTGCAAACTCCGCCCACGAATCCCCAACTCTCCCAATAATGATAAGTTGATCGTGCTATAAATCTTCGTCATCCTACTTTCACTGGACAAACCCTATCTTACCATCCTCACTGTTCCATTTCTGCTGCAAAGTCTGCATATCTCAGCGTTTTCCTTTCATACGCCTCCTCCACTAACTGCTGACTAGCAGACTATAATACTAGGTCAGAGGTCTAGTCCTAACCATCTCTTGTGGACAGTGTTGTAGTACTCAGGACTAGTGACTCGACTTGAGCATTGATGACTCAGACTTGGACTTGGACTCCAGTATTGACTGCATTCGGACTCGGAAGGTGCAGACTCTGACTCATACTTGTTAATTGATAAATACAGTTATAAAAATAAAATAAAAAATGTTTAAAGTGTAATAGGCCCTAATCATTTGGCATAAGATATTGATGGCTAGTGTATATTTTTGGCTAAAGTAAATAAACTCCCTTTGAAATGGTGACCGCTGTGTCATTTATGTTTAATGTAATGTTTGTATGTCAGCTCTTTGACTGCCAGAGTGGAGTGGACTCAACCTTGACGACTTGGACTCGGACTAGGGTAATGGGGACTCGACTCGGACTCGACTCTGGCTCTTCTTTGGTGACTCAGATTTGGACTCGAACACTGGGGACTCAAGACTCGACTCAGACTCAAGATTTTGTGACTCGACTACAACACTGCTTGTGGAACAACAAGTGTTCTGCCCAAATCTACAGTACCAGCATCTCCCAGTCAGTAGCTCCATTTAGGTGGATGAATGAATCAATGCAGTTGATAAACAAAACAAAAATCATCAGCTATGATCGAATACCTGGTTTGAGGTGGTCCCTGTGTCTCTCCATCTCTCCAGGCGCCCGTCACTGTGTATGCAGATTTGTGCATGAACGTGTGGCATGTTTGTCCCTGCCTATATTTGTATGTGTGGATGTATGTGTATACATTTGTGTGCGTGTGGAAGTATACAGTACTTCATGTTTGTGTGTTCACCTGTCACTGCAGGTGTGTGTGTCAGAAGGAGAGGGAGACACAGAGAGAGAGAGAGAGAGAGAGAGAGAGAGAGAGAGAGATAGAGAGAGAGAGAGAGAGAGAGAGAGAGAGAGAGAGAGAGAGAGAGAGAGAGAGAGAGAGAGAGAGAGAGAGAGAGAGATAGAGAGAGAGAGAGAGAGAGAGAGAGAGAGAGAGAGAGAGAGAGAGAGAGAGAGAGAGAGGTTGACTCGCCTGGGGAACACTCGCTTGGCCTGATCTGTGACATCATCAAAAAGCAACAATAATTTAAGTATTATATAGACATTTTGGGAGGATGCCCACACTATACGTGCAGCCCTTCGTTTCGCATGATGCCCCTATTCCCACAGTTCCGCCTATCGAGCCCAACTGAACTAATCCAATCCAATACACGATTCGGCTCCACCGATGCGGTTCTGACTCGCCATTCGCCCAATTTCCTGCGGTACTCCCTATAATAGGGCAGGGGTGGGCAATTAATTTTTACAAGGGGCCACATGAGAAACCTGAACTGTGTTGGAGGGCCGAACCAATGATAACTTGAACTTAATTCTGCTCAATATTCATTATCTCCAATTGTAAAAATTTCCCGCAGGCCGGACACGGACGTCCAAAGGGCGGAAGTGGCCCGTGGGCCGTAATTGCCCAGGTCTGCTATTAGGCGATTCAATCTATGAAAAAAAAGCACTTAACCCAAATTTATACAAAAGGTTTTTCGATGGATTCCGATAGTATTGGGCGTGCTAAATAACATACTAAAAGTCGACCAAAATCGACCCCCCCGAAAGCTGCCATTTCCAAGATGGCGTCCCAGATGGCGGTGGAGATATTAAAATGGCTATATCTCAAATTGAGAATATGGTGCAAAGGATTTCTCAACTGATTCTGGTACCTCTGGGCATGTTCAGTAACATACTAAAAATCTAGGAAAATACACCTTCCAGAAAGGCTTAATTTTCAAGATGGCATCCAAAATGGCGGCAGACCAAGCTTAAAATGGCTATATATCTCAATAGAAAGTAATATATAACTAGGACCAAGAACAAGCCTTCTCAAAAATGTGTGCTTACTTTGAAACGAATGATGATGGACAGCTGACCGTTTCTGCACTTAGGTGTAAAATGCAAGAGTATTTGTCTAAGGCCGATTCCATCCCATATAGTAATCAATACCTAAAAACATTGCTGATGCAACGATATGCAAATAGCATATTTATTGCAGAAGGAGATGGCTTGGATTGTATTGTTACAATAAGAGAGAAAACATCAGACATACTCAGATCCTACTATAACAACACAAAACAAAACAGTGATGAAGAGTCTGAGAAGAGACACTTACTTGAAACAGCTGCAAAACTCATAAAAAGTGACATAATGACTAATGTTCCACCTGTTAATGAGTACCCGACTACAGAGACACTAAAACTACAGAATTCCCTTGATTATATTCCACAATCACTCCACATTGTGTTAAAAGCTTTGTTTGTCGGTAAAGAGACTGTCCTTGCCCCTTTGCAAATTGGCCTAGCAGTGCAAATGCACCACTTAAACCGGTCTCGGTTCATTGTAGATATGCTGAATAAGATGGGATTCTGCTCTTCCTATTCTGAACTGCAGAGGTTTGAAATGAATGCTGCAAATTGTACTGCACCAAACATGCTTGGTAAGGATATTGATGTGTTGAACACGACCGTCTTATTTGCTGCAGACAATGTAGATCATAATATTCTAACAATTGATGGGAAAGGGACATTTCATGGGATGGGCATGATAGCTGCCTTGACACCAGGACAGAAGACAGACCAAAGGATTCCGAGGTTCAGAATTAATGAACTGAATCTTGTGCAGAGGTCAAACGTTGTGATAATAGATTATCACTTTGCCAAACACTTTTGCAGAGACACCACATTTAAAGAACTTCCAAGACTCGCACAATGTAACAAGATGGTTGATCTGCTTTGGGAGTTATCGTTCAATTTCAAACAGCCTGCACCTGGTTGGCAGGGGATGATGCACATTATTCATAAGGGAGATGAACATCCAGGGCAGTCTTCAGTGAGATACTTACCAATGATAGACATGTACTCCGGAGACAAAACATGCATTCTGTCAACACTGGAGTTCATTTGTGGTCTGGCATCCAAACACCACCTTGCCCCAGTAGTTACATTTGACAACCCCTATATTGGAAAGCAGCAGAGATAATCCTAGATTCACCAGAGTGCAGTCACCTCAAGTCCTTTGTCCTGCTCCTAGGAGGATTTCACACATTTATGAATTTGCTAGGAGCAATTGGTACACTGATGGACGGTACAGGACTTAAGGACATTCTAGGGGTAGTCTATGGGGAGAACTCAGTAGCCCATATGATGACAGGCAAATCAGTTCAGAGAGCATTCCGTGGCCATCTTCTGGTTGACAAAGTGTCTTAACCGCATGATAATATCAGAAATGGTAGATGATAGTCATGAATTTGCAGCAATGGTTGAACAGTCTGAAGCAATGTATACCTCAATAGTTAAGGGTGAAATGCCATTGGAAACAGAGACCCTCATTACATCATTAATAAATGAAGAGCTGGGAAAAAGGAAGATGGAACTGTGTGCTAGATCCAAAACTAGTCAGTTGTGGCTAAATTACCAACATATGTTAGAAGTTGCTAGGTCACTGATAACAGCAGATCGCACAGGTTCCTGGCTTTTGCACCTATGCGCTGTTTCTGAATGCATGCCGATATTCGCTGCGGCTGGGCATTACAATTACTTGAAATCGGCACACTTTTATGTCCAAGAGATGAGTCAGCTTCACATCAACCACCCAGATGTCTTCAGACAATTTGAAAAGGGTTTTCATGTTATCCGTCGCAGCAGCCAATCATGGGCAGGCCTCAGCTCAGATCTTGTAATCGAAACAACATTGATGAGGTCATTGAAGACTACAGGAGGGATGACACATGGAAGTGGAATGACCGACAATCAGAGATCCCTTTGGACAATGTCAAAGGGCATAACATCAGAGTATAACACCGCAATGCAAGAGTTCTCAAACCAGACATACACAACATCAGAACAGCACAAGGATTCAACAGAGGCAAGGATGAAAAGGGATGCTGCAGACCTGGAGAAGATCACTTCAAAACTTGCTATATGTTCACCTTTCTCTCCAGACTCTTCTTTAAGGAATGTTGTTACAGGTGTTGTCGCTGAGGATGGAGTGAACGTGCATGATTATGACTCTGTTGGACGCAACATCATGCACAAAATGATCGGACAGCCGGCATTCACATTTTCATTTAGTAGAAAGGATAAAGCCATAACCCTTGGACAAAAATCATCTATCAAGGTTGCTCCTGATCGAATCATTGATTCTGCACTTCTTTTTCAACGTTTCCTTATTGTCTCCCAAACTGGAGAGCTGTCATTGGAGGAGGTTATGCGTTACGAACTCAGTCCTTTCCCTCCTGCCCTCTTTGAAGCCGGAAACGTCTTCCGCAAAGCTGATAAACCACAACTAGCGCACGCGATCTGTGATCATGCAAGTGATGCAATCCTAGATTCTGTACCAGAAACGGAGCATTATGTTCTTGATGGTGGTTCACTCCTTCACCGAATACAATGGAAGCACGGACAAAGCTATGGTAAAATTGCACAGTCATATGCAGACTTCACCATCCAACATTATGGCTCAGCTACAACCATTGTGTTTGATGGCTATGCGGATGGGCCATCCATTAAAGACAACACACATCAAAGAAGAGGAAACAATATTCATCCCATTGTCAACTTCACTGCTGAGACAGAGTTATCAGGTAAGAAGGAGGAGTTCCTGTCAAGAGATCTGAATAAACAGAAACTGATCCACATGATAAGTGATGAACTGAAAGAACAGGATTGCACTGTGGTCAATTCACTTGGAGATGCTGATGTAGACATAGTAAGGGCTGCAGTGGGATCATCTCTTCTTCACACCACGATGCTGATTGGAGAAGATACTGATCTCCTCGTCTTACTTCTTTACTATGCACAGAGAGATAGCAAGGGCCTTTATTTCAGATCAGACAAGTCGAAAGCTGATGGCAGTTTTAATGTGTACGCCATAAACCATTTGAAAAAAGTACTCGGACAGGATGTGTGTTCTCAGTTGCTGTTCATCCATGCTGTGACTGGCTGTGACACAACTTCCCGGATCTTCGGAGTTGGCAAAAAGACAGCATTCCAAAAACTTGTAAAAGGGGATCCTGTCCTTCAGGCTTGTGCCAATGCATTCACTGTACCAAACCAGACAACAGATGTGATCGATAACCTTGGGTGCCAAGCAATGGCTGTCTTTTTTGGTGGAAAGTGCACAGATTCGCTTGCAAAAATGAGATATAACATTTTCAGCAAGAAGGTTGTCTCAGCTTCATCAACGGTAACGCCTGAACGTCTACCACCAACTGAATCTGCTTCCAAATTCCACTGTCGTAGAGCATACTACCAGGTCATGGTCTGGATGGGAACAGATGATGGTATAGATGCTCTAGACTGGGGCTGGAACCTGCAGGACAATAGATTTGTCCCACT